>NW_026733698.1:0-17500 GCF_028476545.2 Physella acuta | reverse complement strand
AGTAGAATAAGTTCCACTTCTGTTTACCGGAAATCGATGAAAAGAGTATACAGATCTACAAATTTGATATAATACTCACGTATAAAATTTCATCAATCTAGCTGTAACGGTACTTAAGTTATCTTGTTTACAAACAGACACACACACACACATACACAAATATACAGACAAGATTGCAAAACTATGTTTTTCCGCCGCAGGAAGGTGTAAAACGTCGAGATTTGTAAAAATCTCGATTTTTTGTTTTCTTGCACGATTACAATATTTTATCTATAGGCCTAATTCGTACCCGAGAAAGTATAGAAGTATACATACCCAAAAAAAGTATACATGCCCAAAAAAGTATACATGCCCAAAAAAAGTATACATACCCAATAAAAAAGTAGAAAGAGAATACATAATTGATAAAATATTTCATAAATTTGAGTATACAATATCCTTAAAATGTTAATTTATGTTAATTTATCAGGTCACGCTCAGTTCAATAGACCAAAGGGTCTAAGCAGTAAGTTATGTAGATAGTCTGATTGAGAGTCTAATGGAGAGTCTGATGGAGAGTCTGATGAACTTATACATCGGGGGGGGGGGGACTTGATATTTTCGGGGGGGGGGGAGGGGCGGTCAACATTTTCCGGGGGGGGGGCGGACACTGGAAAAAGTATATTATATTTTCTATATAAATTCCATTTTGTTCGGGGGCGGTAGAATTATTCGAGTTACACACTCTGCCCCCCCCCCCCCCCCGGAAGAGTTGCCTGGAAGAAACTCTGGACTTGCTGTGCTATGGCCAACAGTTAAAGAACAGAAAGGGGGTTGGATTTTAGTTTAAGTATTCGAACAACAGGGTTTATATACCAACAAATATAACTCGAAACTTTGAGTAATACGGACATGTTTTAAAATGCGCAGATACTAAACATATTTTCAAATAATTGATCATAGAAAAGCAAGCCATAAAATGCCTAACACGATTTGAAATCCCATGAAAGTAGACTATGACAAACTAATACCAGTGTAATTGTAAACATGCAAGTTTGTCATAATTGCATAACAAGGTCGTAAATTGTCAGAGGTCGTAATTTATGTAACTCTACTTTGTTTTATGTGAACGAGTAGTTAGCCCATCACACAACCCCCAATCCGGAGGACGAGGGCACAACGTTTGGTCTGGCCCCTACCCGCGCAGATCTGTCCGACTTGGTTAGACCTGCCAGGAGCACTAGGCTCCCGCCAAGCGCTTGAGTGGAACCCCCAGGGGAAGCGGTAGACAGACGCCCAAGACAGACCTGGAGGCGGAGTCTTCTTGAAGAACTGAAGCCAACAGGGATGTCTTGGGAGATGACAAAATTAATAGCCAGGGATCGGACGAAATGGAAGCAAATGGTGGAGGCCCTATGTTCCATAAGGAGCAAAGATGAGTAAGTCAATTTGGCGGTAAACTAGAACTATATTTTTAGTTCAAACTCAAAAAAATTAGTTATAGTTAATTAATAGCAACAGGAGTAAAAATCTCAAAATCTGAGGGTTTGGTTGTACGGAAAATTCCATTCATTAAACAACAAATTTAATCAGTTCTGGATTAATTAATTCAACGACCCGTGTGTGGTGTGTGTCAATATTGTTGGTCAGGGAGATTTAGCACGAACCCATAGATACGAGATCAGTTTGTAAAGTTATGTTCCTTTTCTTCTCGGTGAAGTTTGTTCCTTTTCTTCTCGGTGAAGTTGTATTCCATTTCTTCTCGGTGAAGTTGTGTTCTTTTTCTTTTTGGTGAAGTTGTATTCCATTTCTTCTCAGTGAAGTTGTGTTCTTTTTCTTTTTGGTGAAGTTCATTATCTTGTAGGTGGAGTTTTATTGATGCCCTATCAGTAGTGTTTTAGAATATTTATTTTAAATTTAAATAATTGCATTATGAAAATTAGGCAGAAAGCTAATGTTGCTTTATAGATGGCTATCAAAATAGTCGAAACAACTTATTTTGTGAATATTTTAAAATTAGTTGTATATTGTAGTCGGGATATATTTTACTTTTTTTCTTCTTCTTCATTTACAAAAAAAAAATATTACAGCTGAACTAGACCAAAATGGTTGTGGTGAAGAACTCCTTCGGCCCTGTCGGCTATGTTGTCTTTGCCGCCATGTTGATCATATCAATGGCTATAGGAGTTTGGTTCGCTCTCATGGGAGGCAAACAGAGAACACAAGGTAAGGGGAGATAAATATAGAACACAAGGTTAAGGGAGACAGGTATAAAACATTATAAGAACCTTGAGATTGATGCTATTTGTAGATTAACATCACCTTTTTTGAAATTTCTGGAAATCCGACGTTGTACATAAAAAACCCGTCAAGTACCGTTTGTGAGGTGGACCAAATTTGTTATACACGAATTCAATCAAATAATTCAGTACAGGAAGGTGAAACAATAACTAACATCATCAATGCTCACTTAATCGTGTGTGTGAGGCTAAAATATGAGCAAAATTACTTAAAGAAAAGACATTGTTATAACCTATAGAAATTAAACGATGGCAAAATATTTATCGTTTTTTTTTAAAGCAAGTTAGGTATTTGCTGATGCATTTAATGAGTACCTTATCTATTTTTTAAAAAGGAGATTGATTCGATGGCAACTCACATTTATTTGAACATTACAAGGTATTTATAGAGTAAATATTTTATCTTTTACAACCCAGTTGAATATCTGATGGGAAACAGAAGCCTCTCCATACTCCCTGTTGCTATTTCGATCTTGGCCTCATTCATGTCAGCCATCTTGATTCTCGGAACTCCTGCAGAAATGTATACACAGGTTGTGTTTGTTTCTAACATTAGGTTAACGTGTCTGTGTATATTTTCTAGCGCTGCGTGTTTTATTTTATATTATTTTCCCACGTTTTCTTTAACTTGCTTTCTCTGTGTGTTTGTCTTTCCAATCAAATCTTGCGATCGAAATTTCTGGCACTTCCCAGTTAGCTAGCGCGCTGAAATTTTCAGGGAAGCTTTCTTTTGGATGACCATTGAATATTCAATTGTTATTATTACTAAATTGATCAATGGAAACATTTTATTGAGCATTTTAGACCGCTATATAATCTATATATATAATTCTCCTCTGCGAGCCATTAGAAAAAAAAACGAGCGACGCGTACCTCGCGCGCAGTGAAGCGAACGATCCCAAGTCGCCACAGGCTTAGGGGCAGATAATTTCACACAACGTGTTTTTTACGAGTTGTCTTTTTACGAGTTGTCTTTTTACGAGTTGTCTTCGTTTACCCAACAAAAAAGTGAAAAGATAAAATCGATAGCAAGATTTTAATGCAAACAAACAGACAAAGACTAAAAAGTAGAAAATAATAATCATTAAAAAAGTTTTAAAAAACCCACGTTTTCTGATTGAACTAAAAAGTAGAAAATAAATGCTATACATCACAATAATGCAAGCGATCACTCTACTATAAGCGATCAAAAACGTGGGGCGCCGAAGTAAAAGTTATATTACTATTGATTAGATAATACTATTGACTTTTATTAGGGAGCTTGTAGAGAGTCAACAGTATTAGAAACTGTAAGAAAATCACGGCGCCCCACGTTTTTGATCGCTTATAGTAGAGTGATCGCTTGCATTATTGTGATGTATAGCATTTATTTTCTACTTTTTAGTTCAATCAGAAAACGTGGGTTTTTTTAAACTTTTTTAATGATTATTATTTTTTAAAATTATTTTTGTTTAATTTTCCTAAATCTTTTTTTAAATAAACAATGTGTTGTTCACCCAGGGGACAGAATTTTATCTGGCAACTTTTGGTGTCATGCTTGGTGTGGTGTTAGCTGCCCTTCTCTTTGTGCCTCTCTTGTATCCACTACATCTGACCAGTGCTTTTGAGGCAAGTAGAAATAGGCGTGTTAAAATGTCAAGTAGATGTAGCCTAGTTAAAATGGCAAGTAGATGTAGCCTAGTTAAAATGTCAAGTAGATGTAGCCTAGTTAAAATGTCAAGTATGAATAGCCCTGTTGAAATGGCCTTTACTCCTATGTTAAACTAAAACTTTGAGTGCAACATATGTACACACGAATGCAAAAAGGTGCTATGTAGTTCGGGAGATATTGGTCAATTTTTTTGTTAAGATAATGGGTGGGTGAGAGATGGTGGAGTGGGGCATTTAGTCAATCAGAGGCTATCATACCCACATCTGAGTGTCATTTTACACGGCACTTATTATCTAGATGTCTTAAGAGTGTGACCGGAAAATAAAGAAGTGGAAAATTGCTCTACATATTTGATATTTCAAAATGCACAATCAACCAGCTTGTTTGGTGTTGTTTGTTAATGTTTTAATATTTAATGTTGTGAAATTTAACAAAAGTTTACTAAAAAAAGAAAATTTACGTAGAAAACATTCAGTAAAAAAAACTATTCGATCAGAAATGTTGCGTGTCAATATGTCTTCTATGTAGTAAATATAATTTAACGAGCCAACCCTGGAAGTACCATACGTCGCTTTTTTTTATTAATGGTCGATTGTCCTCCCCTCCCTTCCCCCCCCCCCCCCCCACCCCCCCCCCACCCCCCCCCCCCACTCCAGTGAAAGCCGCCGTCTGTGACGAGAGTTTACAGATGACAATGAAAAAATCAAGCAGAATTTTTTTGCCTCCCCTTAGTTTCAAATCGTTTAAAAACTAAATTATCTGGCCCTGTAGCCGTCATTAATTCGACCCGGCTCTACGATTGTAAACGTTCAGCGTGAACCACAGCTCAGCAGACTGGTGGGGGTAGGGGTGATAGTGATGTGATCTATCGCGCATGCCTGGAGAGCGAGGGAGGGGGCGGGAGGAGGGTTAGAGAGTCAGAATGCGTGCGTGGTGTCCCGCATGGTTGGGCGAAAAATATTGAAAGAAAAAGTTGCTACACATTTCCTTAATTATCATTTGAAAATATTCAATTTTTAAATAAATATAGATCTTATAACTGCTTTATCATACTCTGGTACAATTTTTTTCCACCGTTCAGTATTTGGAGGTCAGATTTGAGTCAAGAGTTGTCCGCCTTGTGGGGACGATGCTGATGATTCTCTCACAGGCAAAAGAACATGGTGGGTTGTGGTGGTAAGTTATGTTTTGAGAGAGGTGATGTTCAAATGGGTGGCACCATAGAGACTGCTCTCTGTTGTATGTACGTGTCACTAGTGAGTCATGTATTGAGAGAGTTGATTATAAGAGGTTACTGGTTACCTGACCTGACAATATTTAACAGTCGCTGCAACATGACTACAGATATTATAATATTATGTACTCCCTTTTTTCTCTTTCAGGTGATCTACATGGGCATCGTTTCATTTGCTCCCTCTACAGCTTTAGAAGCAGGTCAGATCCTTGTCTTATTACGTGACGTTTGTATTAGCTGCATAAGATATAGGGCTATTGGATGTGTTTCTAGACAGGTTTTTATAGAAATTTTACAACATAAAATGTAACTAGACTAACTTTTATTTTAGTAACGGGCTTTCCAATGTGGGGAACAATTTTAAGTATTGGAGCTGTTGGTACGCTCTATACTACAATTGTAAGTATGGTGGGTGGCAATGTAATGATACGCTGACACAGAGAAAACCAGCGTATATATATATATATATATATATATATATATATATATATATATATATATATATATATATATATATATATATATATATGATCAAATTGTTTTAGGGAGGTATGAAAGCGGTAATCTGGACAGATGTCTTCCAATCTGTGATAATGCTGGCTGGTATTTTGGCCATTGTCATTCAGGTTGGTTTATGTCAATTGTGTTTTTAGCATTCAGAACAATTTGATTTAGATTTGAAGGATTTGATCATGTCGTTATAACCTTTGACCTGTTGTTTCAGGGTACTCTAAAAGTTGGTGGTATGTCACGTGTGTGGGAGATCAATGAGGCGTGGGACAGGATCAAATTCTTCAAGTTAGTGTTTCTTTTTTGACAAATGTATTACATTTTATAGCAGATATGTCGAGTTACCATATACGTATTTATAGCGTAGCCTAAGATGAAAGTCTTTTACCCACACGTACGAGTCTGTGTTACTGAATGTCTACACGTCTGCTCCAGCTTTGACCCCAGCCCTGTGACACGTCACACAGTCTGGAACTTGGTGATTGGGACAGCTTTAAACTGGATGGGAACGTACGGGGTCAACCAGGCCAGTGTCCAGCGATATTTAAGTCTACCGACGTTACGTAAAGCCATGACGTAAGCTTTCTAAAGACTACAGAAATAAGTGTAATTATTGTTTTTAATGGTCAAATAATTCTTCAGCAGAAATATTTGCAATACTATTTTTTCTTGCTTAATTAAAATTGATATTTCTAATTATTCACGCATCAAAAAGTTGAGTGTGACCTACAAAGTTCAAGATCTTTTTATAGAGCATTAATGGTGTAAGATTAGACCTGACCCAGCACTGAACTCTGCTCTAATCTTAGCTTTGAATACATTGGGAAACTAGTTGTAGAAAATCCTGATATCAATTAACTCTGTTAGGCAGCACTGGGCTAACCCGTGTGATGAGTCAGAGGACCAAATTTATCCTCAGGTACAACCCGACATTGGCGGGGGGGGGGGGTTGTGTATGAATGTCAATAACATTTCGTGTTTAAATTAAATGTCTACACTGTGAATCCAGGTCAGTGTTGCTCAACATCCTGGGTGTGTTCATTTTGTTGACCTTGACCTGTGTCTCTGGTGTTGTCATCTTCGCTTATTACGCCAATCAAAACTGTAATCCTCTGGGTCAGAAGCTGGTCAAGAGCTCCAATCAGGTTAGTGTGTGGGATGGTGACCTATTAAATGTAACTCAAACCAATCTGCTGGAATTTGTTAGTGAGCTGATAAGAAATCAAATAACGCTCAAACAACACGTTCTTTGTTTGTCCCCAGCTAGTTCCCTACTTTGTGATGGAGACTTTGGGATACCCCGGAGTTCCTGGACTATTTATAGCTTGTTTGTTCTCTGGAGTTTTAATGTGACTTCACATCCGCGTCTAGAATTGATAAACCAGTGTTTGTTTTCCATGTCAAATGTTTTAGTTCTATGGATAATGTTTTAGTTCTATGCCCAATGTTTTCGTTTTATGGCCAATGTTTTCGTTTTATTGCTAATGTTTTAGTTCTATGGCCAATGTTTAAGTTCTATGGCCAATGTTTTAGTTCTATAACCAATATTTCAGTTCTATGGCTCATGTTTATGCTATATGTCCAATGTCTAAGCTCTGTCTCGACTTTGTTTAGCTCCGTGTCGTCTTCACTGAATGCACTAGGAGCCATCACTTGGGAAGATGTGCTGAAGCCCAGATACGATCACAGGTTGACGGAGTATCAGAAGACTTTAGTCACCAAAGCTACAGGTATTTTTATACAGAGTATCAGAAGACTTTAGACACCAAAGCTACAGGTATTTTTATACAGAGTATCAGAAGACTCTAGTCACCAAAGCTACAGGTATTTTTATACAGAGTATCAGAAGACTCTAGTCACCAAAGCTACAGGTATTTTTATACAGAGTATCAGAAGACTTAAGTCACCAATGCTACAGGTATTTTTATACAGAGTATCAGAAGACTTAAGTCACCAAAGCTTCAGGTATTTTTATACAGAGTATCAGAAGACTTTAGTCACCAAAGCTACAGGTATTTTTATACAGAGTATCAGAAGACTTTAGTCACCAAAGCTACAGGTATTTTTATACAGAGTATCAGAAGACTTTAGTCACTAAAGCTACAGGTATTTTTATACAGAGTATCAGAAGACTCTGGTCACCAAAGCTACAGTTATTTTTATACAGAGTATCAGAAGACTTTAGTCACCAAAGCTACAGGTATTTTTATACAGAGTATCAGAAGACTTTAGTCACCAAAGCTACAGGTATTTTTATACAGAGTATCAGAAGACTTTAGTCACCAAAGCTACAGGAATTTTTATACAGAGTATCAGAAGACTTAAGTCACCAATGCTACAGGTATTTTTATACAGAGTATCAGAAGACTTAAGTCACCAAAGCTACAGGTATTTTTATACAGAGTATCAGAAGACTTTAGTCACCAAAGCTACAGGTATTTTTATACAGAGTATCAGAAGACTTTAGTCACCAAAGCTACAGGTATTTTTATACAGAGTATAAGAAGACTTTAGTCACCAAAGCTACAGGTATTTTTATACAGAGTATCAGAAGACTTTAGTCACCAAAGCTACAGGTATTTTTATACAGAGTATCAGAAGACTTTAGTCACTAAAGCTACAGGAATTTTTATACAGAGTATCAGAAGACTTTAGTCACCAAAGCTACAGATATTTTTATACAGAGTATCAGAAAGCTTTAGTCACCAAAGCTACAGGTATTTTTATACAGAGTATCAGAAGACTTTAGTCACCAAAGCTACAGGTATTTTTATACAGAGTATCAGAAGACTTTAGTCACCAAAGCTACAGGTATTTTTATACAGAGTATCAGAAGACTTTAGTCACTAAAGCTACAGGAATTTTTATACAGAGTATCAGAAGACTTTAGTCACCAAAGCTACAGGTATTTTTATACAGAGTATCAGAAAGCTTTAGTCACCAAAGCTACAGGTATTTTTATACAGAGTATCAGAAGACTCTGGTCACCAAAGCTACAGATATTTTTATACAGAGTATCAGAAGACTTTGGTCAACAAAGCTACAGGTATTTTTATACAGAGTATCAGAAGACTGTGGTCACCTAAGCTACAGGTATATTTATACAGAGCTGTGTGATACTAGCTTGATGGTTACATTGTGTTTGTAGCTATAGTGACATATGTTTGCTTTATCTTTGGTCTCAATATGGCTGTGTGTTCAGGTAGTAGACCTTACGAGAGCTAACTCGAATGTCTCGAGTTCTAATCCCGGGCTTGTGTACCTAGGGCGTTTCCATTTTACTAAGCCTTAATGGGTAGGCCTACCTAATTCACTTAAAGGAAAGGTGACTGGGCTTGCCACATTAACCCTTTATATGCCGAGACTACTGAAAAAAGGTTAACTCTACTTTACCTGCCGCATCTATCGCCATGTTTGAAAGTTTACTTTAACCTTTGAACTTAGGCTGATGCCAATATTGTATGGCTGTTTGATGAAAGGTCCTTCAACTTTGACCTCAAGTCACACGGTCTAGGAGACTTGAAAAATAAGAACCTATTCCAGTTGTGTTATCATGTATTAAAGTATACCTTTGTATAATGTAACAGTTAAAAAGTCAGCTTTTTTTCTTCTAGTGGCCATCTACGGATGTTTGGACATTGGCGTCAGTTTTTTGGCTCAAACTATAGACGGGACTGTTCTACAGGTAACGTGCTTTTGTTTATGACAGCAGTTTGTGATGTGTAATAAACATGTTTTACTGTAAATGTTATTTTGTATCTCCACCAGATATATGTGTGTTTTACTGTGGATGTTATCTTGTATCTCCTCCCCCAGATAGATGTGTGTTTTACTGTGGATGTTATCTTGTATCTCCTCCCCCAGATAGATGTGTGTTTTACTGTGGATGTTATCTTGTATCTCCTCCCCCAGATAGATGTGTGTTTTACTGTGGATGTTATCTTGTATCTCCTCCCCCAGATAGATGTGTGTTTTACTGTGGATGTTATCTTGTATCTCCTCCCCAGATATCTGTGTTTTACTGTAGATGTAATCTTGTATCTCCTCCCCAGATATCTGTGTTTTACTGTAAATGTAATCTTGTATCTCCTCCACATATATATGTGTTTTACTGTGGATGTTATCTTGTATCTCCTCCCCAGATATCTGTGTTTTACTGTAAATGTAATCTTGTATCTTCTCCCCCAGATAGATGTGTGTTTTACTGTGGATGTTATCTTGTATCTCCTCCCCAGATAGATGTGTGTTTTACTGTGGATGTAATCTTGTATCTCCTCCCCCAGATAGATGTGTTTTACTGTAAATGTAATCTTGTATCTCCTCCCCAGATATCTGTGTTTACTGTGGATGTTATCTTGTATCTCCTCCCCAGATATCTGTGTTTTACTGTAAATGTAATCTTGTATCTCCTCCCCCAGATAGATGTGTGTTTTACTGTGGATGTTATCTTGTATCTCCTCCCCCAGATAGATGTGTGTTTTACTGTGGATGTTATCTTGTATCTCCTCCCCCAGATAGATGTGTGTTTTACTGTGGATGTTATCTTGTATCTCCTCCCCCAGATAGATGTGTGTTTTACTGTGGATGTTATCTTGTATCTCCTCCCCCAGATAGATGTGTGTTTTACTGTGGATGTTATCTTGTATCTCCTACCCAGATATCTGTGTTTTACTGTAGATGTAATCTTGTATCTCCTCCCCAGATATCTGTGTTTTACTGTAAATGTAATCTTGTATCTCCTCCACATATATCTGTGTTTTACTGTGGATGTTATCTTGTATCTCCTCCCCAGATATCTGTGTTTTACTGTAAATGTAATCTTGTATCTCCTCCCCCAGATAGATGTGTGTTTTACTGTGGATGTAATCTTGTATCTCCTCCCCCAGATAGATGTGTGTTTTACTGTGGATGTAATCTTGTATCTCCTCCCCCAGATAGATGTGTTTTACTGTGGATGTAATCTTGTATCTCCTCTCCAGATATCTATGTTTTACTGTGGATGTAATCTTGTATCTCCTCCCCAGATATCTGTGTTTTACTGTAGATGTAATCTTGTATCTCCTCCCCAGATATCTGTGTTTTACTGTGGATTTAATCTTGTATCTCCTCCCCAGATATATGTGTTTTACTGTAGATGTAATCTTGTATCTCCTCCCCAGGTATCTGTGTTTTACTGTAGATGTAACCTTGTATCTCCTCCCCCAGATATCTGTGTTTTACTGTAGATGTAATCTTGTATCTCCACCCCCCTCCCTCAGGCCTATGTGTCTCTGGGTGATTCTGTGGCTGGGCCCCTGTACGGGATGTTTGTGTTGGCAGCATTTTTCCCCTGGGCCAACAGTTACGTAAGTTTTTTTATTCCACATTAATGGTTGTTTACCTAGAATATACTTTTTTTATCGATTATCTAGAAGGGTAAGAATTCGATTTTCGAGTCGCACATCTTTATCGACAGCTAGACTAAACACCATTTCGTTTTTCTGTAACAGGCCACATATCTGGTGATCTACTTGTGCTTTGAAGTCTGACTTAACTTGATTGTGTTTCTATCACAGGGCGCCATATCAGGAGCTCTAGTTGCTGTAGCACTGAGTATGTGGGTGTCCATTGGTTTCTATGTCTACGGCATACGTCTACCTCCAAAGTCATTTCCTAACGGGACGTGTGCGGGGTATTTCAATGTGTCCACCATGTCACCTGTCACTGACATGACAACTGCTACAACCTTGACCTTTACAATGACCTTGACATCTACTGTAGGCTTATCTCCAGCTGTTAAGAGGTAAAAGTTTCAGACGAAAACGTTTTTAGTTTAAAATAATGTGTGAGTCATTTCCCGTCTAATTTGTTTGAATGTTCTTTTACAACAGTAAGGTGGATGGTGCTTTTAGTGCTGTCGGGCTATAGAAATAAAGAAGTTTAGGATAAACCAACCAGTTATTGAGAAAACACGTAGAAATGAAAATATGTTTATTAAAAGTTTCCCAGAAATATGCGCTATGTGTGTGTAATTTTCTTATTTGCGCAATTTCTGTGTGTGCAAAATCTCTTTGCGCATTTTTCTGCTGGTGCATTTTTCCCTTGCGCACTTTTAGTGTTCTAGTTTCCGTATACGAGAAAGTACGTAGTAGTAAAACGATGAACGCTTCCCAAATATCTGTTAATTATTCAGAACGATAACGAGCTTCCTCTATACTCTGTACACGAGAACATAAAAATATGATTTCTTTGAAATCGTCCATAATTATACTTATAAATTTTGTTTTCCAGAGAGGGAATTCAGATGTTGTATGGATTATCTTATGCCTGGTTCTCTACACTGGGCATGGTGACTGTGATAGTGGTAGGACTGATCGTGAGTTTTATTACAGGTAACTGCTCTGTTATTCTCTCAATGATATAGCGCTGACTGTATACAAGAATGTCTGTCTGTGTTATAAAACTTTGGTAGCTGATCTCTTTCTGTCATGAGCAGGAGCCAATTCAACAAATGACGTCCCAACCAAATATCAGATCCCTGTCTTCACACGTCTGTGTTGTTGTTTGCCCAACTCCTGGCTTCATTTTCTCAATTGTTATAGACCCTTCCAGAGACCTCAGGCATAAAAATAACAATTTAATATTTCTTATTCTTTTTAACGAAATTCCATTAGATATTTTTAAGTAGTTATAATATAATTTAGTAAAAAATATCGTATGACTGAGACAGCCATTTGTAAATAAAGTTTTGGAAATTGCTTATATACAGGATACTGTAGGAAAATTAGTCCCATAACAAACGAAACATAAGAGTATAAAGATTAACAGAATTTGTGAAAACGGGACAAAGTCATCTGCCAGCAGGTTAACTCCTGCATCTGTACATAGAGAATATCTCAGTCGTGGCACATCATTACACATTTATGTTGCACTATGTTAGAGACCTGCCTATCTCCAACATAGTGTGTTGTGTGACAGAAGCAGAAATACTGAATGACACACTGTTGAATATTTACAATCAGAACTAAACTAACAGCCAGATACTTTCAATAATAACACAAACTCAAACTGTTGAACCATAGAATCAACCGACTTCTGTATTTCGGAGCACACAGTGTTACAGCAATAGTGCATCAACACCACAAGTGTCGCTCTCTACGGTCTAATACACTCTGACAAGTCTCAAAACGTTCTTACCCTGTCTTCGTCCTGACGTTTCTATACAGTTTATCATCACACATGGCAGAGAGTAAAACATTGGCATGAGAGTGTCCTCCCTAATCCTCTAGTAGGCCACAAGTTGTAAACAAACCAAGAGAGATCATTAGGGAGGGTACTATTACAGTTTAATTGTGATCGAAGATCCATTTATAGATATTATTGTTTCTCTTGTGTCAGGATATCAGGTCTGAAGAGAAGGATGAAGATATTTTAGTGGTTGCCCCACTTAACGGTCAAGATGTTAAGTATGTTCTCAACGGTGACTCTAAACTTGGTATGTATTATGTAAAGCATATCTTTTAGATCCTGATTGAGTATAGTAGATCTATTATGTTTTGATTGGGTATATTATGTCTATTATGTCCTGATTGAGTATAGTAGATCTATTATGTTTTGATTGGGTATACTATATCTATTATGTCCTGATTGAGTATAGTAGATCTATTATGTTTTGATTGGGTATACTATATCTATTATGTCCTGATTGAGTATAGTAGATCTATTATGTTTTGATTGGGTATACTATATCTATCATGTCCTGATTGAGTATAGTAGATATATTATGTTTTGATTGGGTATACTATATCTATCATGTCCTGATTGAGTATAGTAGATATATTATGTTTTGATTGGGTATACTATATCAATTATGTTTTGATTGGGTACACTATATCTATTATTATATCTAAATACGAATCTTGTGTGGGTAGGGCAAGCTACACGCGTCTATCCAAATGCGATGGGTTTTTTTTTTTTTTAAATTAAATCACCTTAGTACAAAAACGTCAAGTAAACACAGTCATGTTACCTTAAACAGATATTTTACACAGAGCCTACTGAAAATAGCTTACAGTAAAGTTATCGAATATATTTTACACTGAATAACTGAAATATTTTTTTACTAAACTAAGTAAAACTTTTTTAAAAACTGAACGAACAAAATGTGTAACCCTCAGGACAAGACTTGAAAGCTCAACCAGTTTCGGACACAGAGCTGCAACAAATATCACGTGACCACAAGGGTCGTCAAACTGACTTAAATAGAGACGCAAATCCTAGCACTCCTCGAGAAAACAACAACCCAGTTACACCATAACACATCCTGAAACTATACGGAAAAACCTCATACCAGTTACATCATAACACATCCTGAAACTCTACGGAAAATAACATCATTGTTACATCATTGTTACATCTTAATACATCTCTTCCTAAATATTAGTTAAGGTATCCAATAGATAATACAGTGAACTACGCATTTTTTTAAAAATAGTTATTTAAATAGTAGTGTGTTATTTTATATTTAAAGAATATCATTTATTTTCTCCTTTTTAGTGCATTATTACATAAACGATTGTTATTAAAACGTTACAAGCTTTTATTTAACTTGCATCCTCTGTTTGTCGTGCTTTTGTCGTGCTTTGGTCTGTCGTCATAGATCGAAACGGGCGAGCGAAATTTCGAGCACTTCTAACCGATCAATTTCTCTGATATTCGACACGTGGGTCAAGGCCCGACGACTTTGTAATCTGACATAAGATTTCACTTAATTAGATGATTAATTATATGATTTTTATAAATTAATTAAAACTTTCTGAAATTAAAAGGGTGCCCTAGTACTATTCCGCACTATTAAAACGCACATTATCATGTTCATTTAGTGAGCAATTGTTTTTAGTCATGAAACTCTTGTACATTGAAAATATAAAGTACTGAAAAAATGCATTGAAAAAATGCATATACACGTTTTAATAACAAGCTTTTATGTAATAATGCACTAAAAAGGAGAAAATACATAATTTTATTAGCTTTTTTTTATTAGCTTTTTAAAATTAAATATTGACGTGGCGTGTACGATTCCGGCAAAAGCGAGACTGTAGCGACGTTTACCTGACGACTTTTTAAAAGACATTTAAGGCTGACACACCTGGTATTTTAAACTTTTAAATAATAGCTAATATTAGGTCAATTTTAAGATGAAAATAAAACAAACGCTTTCTTGTAAAAAATATTACCAATAAATTAGCATATACCATACTAGATATTAAAATGTGTTGCTTTGTTTGAAAAATCAAATAGTGAATAATTCTTATGTTTAACAGTGAAGAAAAATGTATCTGACTTCACTCTCTTTAGCTTAAAATTTTGCCCCTAGAATGACAGACTTTATAGTGTAGAAATCAAAAGCTCTAACAAATTATTAAGCTAATGTCTTAAGCGTCTTTTTTTTTAAATTAAAAGTAAAAAAAATGTCCTCGCACATTGGAAACTACAGGGAAAGTATCCAGCTTGATTTTTTTTAGTGAATTTTAAATTCACTTGAAAAAAAATGTTTAAACATTTATTTTAAACAGATTATTTTTCTATACAGATTTTAAAAAGCTATCAATTTTTCCGCATGATGATAGTAAAAAAAAATTATTTTTTTCTGGCGCAGTCTAAGCTTCCCTAACCAAACCAAATCTGAATTTAAAACTGTATAGCCATTCAGTATCAATAATTTAATTAACAATGTTTGAATACCCCAACGGGTTGAATATACTTTTATTATCTCGCTTTTAATTTAATTACTATACATATGATTTATAATCATGTCTTTGAAACTGCATAAAACTGCTAAGGAAATTGTTATTATTGTTTTAAATGTTTAAAATAAATTTATATAAAAAGAATCCTTCTATTTTTTCTTTATTTTTAGTTAAAATATTTACAATTTTTTTCTTTAATCCCAAATTTCTTTCATCTCTAGTTAAAAGCCCAAACCCCCTAAACCCACCCCACCGAAAAACAACAAATCACCATTTAATTAAACTTTTGCAATTTCAGGTTTTTTAAAAAAAATTGTAAATAGACGTTTTGTATTATTTATAAGTAAACCATCTTACATTAATGAAAGAACATGTCAGAAAGAAGTATTACTATTGTAAATCTGTATCGGTCCTCACAAGCCGATGATGAAAACTATAACACCAAAGCTAACATGGCAATGCAAACACACTGTAAATTACAGGTCTGAGGCAAAAATTAAATTAAAATATAAAATAAAATAAACATGAAAAAAAAGTATCTCGCGGCCTAACTTGATGAGCGCCTGACACCTCTTCAATCACAACTCGAATGTGCTTGTGTTGAAATCATCTTTTAATACAGGTAACGTCAAAAGATTTTTAAATTTGATATTTACCTAATCCTAAGTTTGGGGAATTTTAGCACATTGACTATATAATGATATTTACCTAATCCAAAGTTTGGGCTGAGGAATTTTAGAACATTTATTACATAACGACCAGTGGCGGATTAAGGGGGGGGGGCTGAGGGGACTGCAGTCAGTGGTCCTCGATTTTTAGGGGCCCCCAAATTTTCACTTACAAACCATAGTAAATTTAACTTCGCAACTTGATTGTTTGTTTACTATAAAAATAAATGGTTTGAAACATAAATCACAATTTTCTTTTCCATTTTTTTAAATATCAAACATATTGACACACTTTACTATAAATACCAGTTGTCATCATCTCCTACTCAGACGTTATGTACATTAAGCTGATAATCCCTAACATAGTCCGGACCAGTGTTCGCTTATGTCAATAAAATGAGTTGGTTTTAGAGTTTAAAAAAAAGACCACAAACAGCAGCAGAATTCAGACCAAACATTTTTAGGCTTACGATTGACCCTCTTTAAAATAGTAAGAGGAATTTGAAAGTCATTTTGTCAGATAACACCAGATTGTGTTGTAAAGTGAGTAATGATAAAATAAAGCACAAATGTTAGACATAGGGTCTACACTGTTTATTAAATCTCACTCGCAAGCATTTTAAGTGGGCCCCAAATTCGCCCCAAATAACTCATTTTTTATTTCTACAGACGTTTATTTTTTGTCAGTTAATTGATTGTTTTAATGTCTAAATTAACGCTATTTTTAAATAAACCAAGGCCACACAAAAATCCTTTGTTTACAGCAGCTGACATCGCTTTCCCCACGGAAAAAAATTACCTAAAGCGATTCATTTTAAATAATAGAAATATTTTTTTCTGGCACATAAATGGGTTCGTCAGCCTGTAACAGAAAAAAAAAACTGAATCTCATCAAAACAAAATAAAATACAATTTTTACTACACGTTTGTTTATGATTAATCCGCCTAATTGTTAACAAGAATTGACCAGCTAGTGATAGGCCGCACCCTTAAGCCATATAGCCCCTAGAAAATAGAAAATCGTATAGACCTACTGATCTACACCGATCGGAAATACAACGTTTTTGTAAGGTAAGACTTGTGTTTTAGTGTGTTATTGGAAGTGACAGGTCGTATAGTAACGCGGTTTGTATGTACCAAATCAACAATAATTAAAACCGAATCTTGACGCCAAGTGTTAACAACAAGGACATGGTGAGGTTTAGGCCCTATCTCAAGAGTACCGAAATTGTACCGTGAGGCCTTAGCTCGTCCCCAAATTCTAAAGGCTCCCACATTTTCCATTTTTAACAATAATACACATAATATACGTTTGTCCTTTAGTATTAGTAAGTCACAAACGCACAAGCTGTACAGTGCTGTCATCGCTTCCCGTAAGACAATGTTTATTAAGAAGAGATGTCCTTATAATAATAATAACGTGTGACACT
>NW_026733697.1:52500-95340 GCF_028476545.2 Physella acuta | reverse complement strand
TTGTTCTCTGTTGAGTGGTTTTATTCTGTTTAAAAGTTGTTTTACTTTATATTTTTTATGAGTTTTTAAATATAATATAATTATTAGTATTTGTGCATGGAAATGGAGAGCCGCAATCTTGACATCAAAAGAGCCGCAATGCGGCTCGCGAGCAGCAGGTTGCCGACCCCTGGGCTACGACCTTTAGCTAAAGTACTTGGTCGATAGACAAATGGCAATGGACGATAGTCGACGAACCCCGTTTGAAGAAATGCAGGTTTATACGGAGAATGGGCCATGGACAATGGACGGCAGACATGGGACAAAGTGTTACATTACGACAGAGGCGCAGCGACCCTTCCCGGCGCCCGGGGACAAACTTTTCGATTTGCAACCCCCCCCCCCTCAAACTTCGATTTGCACCCCCCTCAACCTTTCAATTTGTTTTTCCAACCCATTTTGGCGCTCCCTAAGGTCGGCGCCCGGGGACATATGCCCCCCGCCCCCCCCCCCCCCCCTCGCTACGCCTCTGCAGTACGACGCCACGCCCTAATGTTGCTAGTAACAATGGTGCCCTACGTGGTTATGCTGATTTGGGGATTCGTTGATATAATGTTAAGTTATACCACGTGGTCTATAAATAAAATACTTGATTCAGGCTCGTATTATGATACAGACTTATACGCACAGACACACACGCAGACACACACCCACACACACAGACCCACAGACAACACACAGACACCCGCATCAACACGCATCCACACGCAGACACACACACACACACACTGATACACACAGACACACACACGACACCCGCATCAACACGCATCCACAACCACATTCATACACACGCAGATACATGCACTAAAATCCCCCCACACATTTCAACGTAAAAGTTAATATGTAAAGATTACATTAGTGAATTTTAAAGGCTTCAGTATACACGCGAACTTATTAAATTAACAGAAATTAATATTTAGAACTAAACAAATACTCAAGTTAATTGCGAAACTTTTTTGTTTTTGTTCCATTTTCAGATAGCTAACTCCCCTCTTTATTTCCCAAATTTAAAAAGCTCATCAAACTATTTCCGTTTTAACCATTTAAAAGAGTAAATATTCTTAAGTCCAAAACACCCAAAAATGCTGCGTTCCTTTTAGCAAATACGACAAAAGTGCAGTCTGAAATTACACAAGAAGCCAAAAAATGTGACTTCATTTGACAATTCTAGATTGCTTTGTACTGTAAGAATATAAAAAGCAGAAACAGAAAAATAGCGTGCGGCAGGACCATACGTTTTAATATTATTGTCTACTGGTAGGCTATTTTTTGACTCGCGTTTTCAGTTTCAATGTCCATATTAAAAAAAAATCCACTAATAGATGCGTTTTGTGATGCTTGTTCAGAAGGGAATATCACTGTCTAGTATTTTATGTTCAGTTTCTATGACTCTGTACTATCTACCAACTTGTTCATGTTTATTGGTCATGTATCCTGTTGGTACTAGACAAATAACAAGCTCATAGGTCATGTACTCTGTTGGTACAACACATGAATCTAGTTCATGGGTCAAGTACTTTGTTGGTACTAGACAAATAACATGTTCATGTATACACACATATATGCAGAGGCGTAGCGAGGGGGGGGGGTGGCGGGGGTGCGGACCGCACCGGGTGACACCATTTAGGGGGGGTGACACCAAGGCAAAAAATAGCAAAATATATAGAGAAAAACTTGAGGGGGGGTGCAAATCGAAAACTTGAGGGGGGGGGGGTGCAAATCGAAAATTTGAAAGTTTGTCCCCGGGAAGGGTCGCTACGCCTCTGGGGGGTTGACACCATTAAGTGCCGCACCGGGTGACACCCGACCTCGCTACGCCACTGCATATATGTATAGCCAATAGCCAGTTGAGATTCCCTACGCTTTATCTACCCTCACGTTTAGAGTGCAGATTTGGTCTTTTAAAAAAAAAAAAAGATAAACACGATATATTATGTTGTTGAGAGAACTAAAAAGGCAGGAAACGAACTTTAAATTATTAGTTTAATTTTATTTTAATTGACTGAACTGTCTCGTCGTCAGAGATCCGTGTTTCTTTCAATGGTGGCGGTAGACACTGGTAAAAGTATATATTTTTCTAATAATGGTGGCGGTAGACACTGGTAAAAGTATATATTTTTCTAATAATGGTGGCGGTAGACACTGGTAAAAGTATATATTTTTCTAATAATGGTGGCGGTAGACACTGGTAAAAGTATATATTTTTCTAATAATGGTGGCGGTAGACACTGGTAAAAGTATATATTTTTCTAATGCCTGAAAGATACACTGACCGACTTATCAAGCGTTGATCAATAAAGAGATTTAACGTAGTTACGATGACAGTTGTAAACTAAATTATTTTTTTATTAATAACTTACTAGGTGTCTGCGTGGTCGAGTCGGTAAAGCTCATGGGTGCTAAACCGAAAAGTCTCCAGTTAAAACCCTGAGCTCAACTGAAATCGGATTCAATGTCCTCAATGGCGCATAATTAGTTAACACGTACTGTTAAATAAAAAATTCTATGAAGCTCATTTAACTATACCATATTCTCATATCTTCTGTTTTGAAAATAATGTTATTTCAAAAATTGAAACATACATTGACAGTATTTTCTGACATAGGCCTACGTATAAAATTGTGACTATATTTATTTAGGAACGCATACGTATATTATACTATTTTTTACCTCACAGAACACGTTCATTGTTTTATAGTGCAATCGTTCCCTATTTCCATAATCATTTTCTTTCTTCGGAAAATGAAATAATTGTTATTTTCCATTAGCTTGAAAGCGAGCACTTTTATTCGGAGGAAATTCGATATTTGATAATAAAAATCTCGCCGATACAATCGTGTTTAAAAACATTCGATGGTTTGGTTCGAGATTGAAAAAAAAATAAAAAAATAAAACTTCATTCAATTTTATTTCTTCTTTTAACTTAATGCATGAGGAAATATTACGTGTCGTAATAATGTAATTGTACTCGGTTTAAAATAAAAGTTAGGCAATGCAAAGATAATGATATGGGGGAATGGGGAATTTAGGGAAAAATGGATTGAAAGTTTAAAAAAAAGTTAAAGCCATCGGTAAAGAGCGGTTATTTTGTTGTCAACATGATAAACATTCTAACAGGCCAGTTTTGAAAGATAGTTTTCTAGTTAATACTTCGAGTAATCTCTGTTATGAAGAGAATTTAATGGAAAAGTGCCTCTAAATTATACAAATTCTGTACAAATACTGTTTGTTACATATTATATATGACAAGCCCGAACTGCTTCTTTCCTTCCTTATACGGAAACCGGCTCAGAAGGTTGACTTCCATTAGCCAGGCAGGCCTCAGTGTAGCAAACTCCGACCATAAGAGTTTCCCACACATCGGTCGCTACTTCCGTCCGCTCTCACTTCTTAATGATGCAAGTCTCTTATTTAAGCTGAGTAGACGGAACATGTGAGTACATCGAGCTACGAACTGTTGTTAGGTACTGATTTAGGCTGAGTAGACCGAGCTTTTAAATGATGCCAGGTACTCCTTACAGATATAAGATGGGCTACAAAATAATGCTGGGTACTCTTTATAGCTGGGTAGACGGACGCTAAACGAAATTAGCAGCTCAAATTCGTTCTGGCCCGTAACATTTGGCTAACTAATAACAGTATTACAAACTAAATTTTTACATTCTGTGGACAGACTGATTATCAATGGAACTTTTAAATATATAGAAACGACACATCTAAATGTAACTTTCTCCAAAGTTTGAACACACAAGTTGTCCCCCCCCCCCCCCACCTCTCACATTATATTAACTTGGCTGTCAGACTTCGTGTTTCGAAATTAATCCATTCACATTTTTTAAGTCGTGGCTAGCTTTCAACTATGTCTAAGAATAATAGAATCCCCTGCCCACCCTCTTTAACCTTGTTTATACCTAACGCACTAGGGCAAACTATCTGACAGAAAAGCCATCAAATATTCCAGACTCTAAACGCTTTAGTGCAATGCACTAAATGGATTAAATCTCGTAGTGATTCAGAAAAAAACTTTTAGATACGATATTTTTTTTAAAGGGATAGATGGTAGGTACTCAAACTTAGGGTAGAATATGTTCTATGTGTTTTGGTCCATAGACAATCTACAAGAAAACAAAGATGTTCAGTACGTAGAAGTCACAGAGGTACAAAGTTATAAGCAGGTAGTCGAAAAGATGGATATGGATTTTTATATACAGTGTTCTTTCTAAACTTTTTTTTCACGGGGGGGGGGGAGGACTTGATATATCTGTGGGAGGGTGGGGGACACTGGTTAAGTATATATTTTCTATATAAGTTCCATTTCGTTCGGGGGCGATGGTAGTTTTTTGGGATCCACAAGGAGTCCGCACACATGATGATGATGAAATCTTCAGTGCTCACATTTTAGTACTTAAATTTGAAGTACTCAAATAATCAGATCTAAAATGTTTGGAATTTCAAATCTTCAGTACTTAAATCTTAAGTGCTTAAAATTTTAAATACTTAAATCTTCATTACTTAACTTTAACACTTAAATCTTTAAATGTCAAACATTTATTTCTTAAACTTAGATTTGAAATAATCAAGTTTACAGTGATTAACATTTTAGTACCTTCGTATTGAAGAATTGAATCTTCAGAAAATCAAATCTCAGTAACCTAAATTTTAAATACTCAAATCTTCAGCGCTTCACTCTTCACTCTTAAGTACCTAAATCAGAGGCGTATCCAGGTTTTCGTTGTAGGGGGAGCGAAAAGAGCAAAAAAAAGGCGCCAAATTTTTAACACGTTCTATATACGTGTATTATATATATATATATATATATATATATATATATATATATATATATATATATATATATATATATATATATATATATATATATATATATATATATATAATTACGATCTGTATGTCATTACTTCTCTATGATGTAAATAAATTGAAAGTAGTACTCTAAAGAAATAAGAAAAAACACACAGTGTGGGCCGACAAAACAAAAATTGTATCTATCTAAATAAACAAAAAATATATATATACACACACTACAACCAAAAACAATGAACGTAACACAATCTGTTTTGTAATTCTTGTAAAACAAATTTCTTACATAAAAATTCCTGGGAAATTATTTAAGACAAGTGAAATAGGGGAAATAATCACTTTCGTAATATAAATATGTATATATCTACACATTTAATTATAAATGTCAAAACAAATAAATAATTAATTTAGATTATAATGAAATTGTTTAACACTATTTGTGTTTACAAAATGTTTTTGTCTATAATCAGAATTTAATATATCGTCATCATAAATGCTAAAGTATTACAGCATAATGAAAGTTTTTAAAATTAGAGTTGGTATAAAACCACGCTTTTTGATATAATAAAATAACATTCGGAACAACAACCTACGTTTAACTAATAATCGGTCATTTAGTTCAGATAATATATTTTAATTAACTACTGCTTCTTAGTGTTCTGTAAAGATCATTTTTTAACATAGTGATAGGCATGGGTTAGATCACTGTATTGATCACAAACCTTTTTACTGGTAATTGCAAAAGCAATATTCACAGAGTTTTACGTTTAAAAAGCTAATTTTCTGGCGGCATGGTACTTTGGTACATCATTACCCGTTTTTCTACATGTACTTAACAGATCAGTTTGGGGTGGCTTGGGGGGGGGGGGGGGGGGGGCTCAACTTCATTCACCACTGTCCGTTCACTTTAGGTCAATTATCCAACCCGGTGTATACCTAAGTGTGACATTAATGTCGCTCTACACAATTGTGGTGGTGAGGGGGGGGGGGTGAGATAACCAACTCAGAGTGAACATAGCGTCAGTTTTTAGATGACTGTTCTAAACATACATATATATTTCACAAATATATATTACACAAATATATATTACAGAAATAGAATTTAAATAAGTAGCAGTGGTATTATGACAATATTTTTTTACAGAGGGGTCCATGGGGGAGGGGGTTGTAACTGTTTCATATAATTTGTAATCGTAATCACTATCGCCCAAACTGTAAGAATACTACTACTTCATCGTGATGACGTCAAAATTTCCCCACCACTACGCAGTTTGCTCATAAGTAAATTTAAATAGAGGTGCCACATCAGTTGTATTTGTTTCTGTATTGTAATTTGTTTTTAATTAATCACACGATTCAAGCTGTATATATAAAGTAATTATGTGTGAAGTTTCATATGTAACATTTTCTTATTCAATTATTCATAAGCAAATACATCATACAGTTGCCTTAAACTTAACACCCCTCTTGCCAAGTGGTACTACTGTAGAGGTTTCTTAAACATTGCAATGCATCGTAATGGTTATTTTTAGAATGGCAAACTGATGCAGCTGTTAATACGTGCTGTACAGTAGACACTACTAGACTAGTATAATAATGCTTAATTGCTGCATGCAAAGAAATCTTGTGATTTACATAGATGTGCCGACCAAAATATTTTTTAACAAATATCATTGTTTAAAACTTTGAGTTTAAAAAGTTTCCAAAAAGGCGCCACTTTGCTGAAAATGCCCAGAGGGGGAGCGGCCGCTCCCCCTGCTCCCCCCTGCGTACGCTACTGACCTAAATCTTTAAAACTTAAATCTTCAGAAGTCAAATCTTTATTACTTAAAATTTAATTTTAAATGCTGAAATCGTCAGTTCTTAATTTTTAAGTAGGTCTACGAAAATCATAAAAACTTGAATTTTCTGAAGTTAAATCTTTTCCTTTCTCAATTCTTTAGTAGGCCTATATTAACCTACACCGCCCATTTCTTTAGTACAGCTTCTTTCAGTACTGTTATCATTCGTGTAACACAATTTTTAAGTACGCAAATCTTTAAAACTTGAATTTCTACAAATTAAATCTTTTCCGCTCTCCAATCTTTCAGTAGGCCTACATCACCCGACATCACCCTACACCACCCATTTCATTAGTGCAGCTTCTTTCAGCACTGGTATCATTCGTGTAACACAATTTTTAAGTACGCAAATCTTTAAAACTTGAATTTCCTATAATTAAATCTTTTACACTCTCCAATCTTTCAGTAGGCCTACATCACCCTACATCACCCATTACTTTAGTACAGCTTCTTTCAGCACTGGTATCATGCGTGTAACACAACACCATTAAGTCGGCTACCAAGTTAACTGGGACAACAGTGTCAGACACTGAAAAGTGTGGCTGGAACTAGCGTCTTTTAGTCCTGAAAATGTCGCTAGGGAGGTGGGGTGGGGGTGGGGGGAGGGAGAGAGTGGTGGGTGGGGGGTGACGTGACGTCTGTAGAGAGTTGTGTTTTCCAGACGGTGCCAAGACAAATATCTAAATCTAATAATAAAGGTGAAGGCTACTGTCACCATTAAAGTGACAAAAAAATGAGGTGAAACGCAAAAAAAACCAAGAAAAAAAACTAGTTTACCACTCATGAACGTAAGGGACTTTAAGAAAAACATGGAAAAATGAACACTTATAGATGAGAACTATAATTAAACAGGGGGATCACGTGCTTTAAACCACCAATCAAAACGTCACATATCCAGTTTCCTTATACCCTATTATCTTAACCACAGTGTTGTTTAAAAATGATGTGTTTGTATTCCCCATCCATTGTCAGTCTTGACAAATAATCCCTTACAAATCAACCTTTTGCCTAGTGTTGCTACTTGGGTGAGTTAATGGACTCTTCCGAAAATAGGTGTGTCAGGTTGTAGGTACTATTACAATATCAGGTTAGGTTTTACGTAAAAAGAGTGTTATGGCTATGTCTACAACGTAGGTCTCAATTTAGGGACAAGGTTAGCGTTTAAGTTAGTTTTTAGTATATGTTAAGTAACATAAAAAACCCTTTTCAAGAACATTTCATTATCATGGAGTTATTAAAACTTGTGTAAAATATATATTTAAATGTAAACAATAGTATAACGTTGAACAATATTTTAAGTTAACTAATTTTCAAAGTTGAAGGGAATTTTAATTTAAATGATTGGATATCAATAATGTTATAATTTTATCAATTATAATATTTCCAAACATGTATAAATTCCTCAAATTTACAACACTTCACATATTAACATTCTACAACTTGTAAACAGTTTTATTAACAATTAACCTTCCATTACAGGTCAATGTATTCTTGACCAATGATTTTTTAAAAAAATATTCCATACAGCTTCGTAGTAGCAATACATCCACATAACTTTCCATACGTTTAAGTACTTTTTCCTGTAAACTTTTACCAAAATAATGTTAAGTTTTAACTCTTAAATACACTCGTGAACATTTTATAATCTTCCTTTTATCAGTTTTACGCTAAATGCTTTCTTTGTTTTATTCTATTAGACAACACTAACCGAACTACTTGTCAAAAGTCAACTTTCCAATAAAATGTAGTTACCAGACAACTTTTCTCTACATATTTCATTTACACAACTTTTAACATTCCATTCTAGTTTAGATAATTACATTATGAAATATTGAACTGTTTCTAATATTCAGGCACAATACATTTTCCTAACCTTCTAAACTTTTGTAAAAAAAAACGTTAAAATTCGGTCAATTAAAAAAAAAGTCTAATCGATTTCAGAGAATTTAAAATTCGACCCAAATTAGGCAAGAAATAAATCGAAGGACTTAGAAGCTTAGCTTCACGAGGAGTCAGCAGTTTATTGGTTTTATTTTGAGGACAAATTTTAGAGTTGTAAGGTACTGTTGTGTGTAGTGTATTGTGTTGTTCTGATTGGTTATGTGTTGCGGGGTGGCTAAATGGTATAGCACTACACGTGATTTTATAAATTGGTATTCTAGGTTCTGTGTATATGCAACAATGCAACCGTGTAAATTACTGTAGAACTATCACTGCTGCAGTAGATATGCTTGCTTTTTTACAAAACCACTAGCCTATCAAGGTGCAAAACGAATATTTTTTTGGGTCGGATTTTGGGGCCCATAAACGCCTTGTCCCCATCCCCTTCCCGGGGGCAGACGGTATGGTAGTTCTATTCCTGTGTAGTACTACAAGCGATATTTAAAAAAAAGATTGGTAATCTAGGTTATGTGTATATAAAATGTGATATTTTGTGGTAGTAGTATAATGAAGTAGCACTACAAATGATTTTTTAAATTGGTATTCTAGGATATGGGTACATAAAATTGTGAGGTATGGGTAGTGGTATTATGGTGCCGCAGTACACATGATTTTATAAACTGGTATTCTAGGTTCTGTGAATATAAAAAAAAGTAATATTTTGGTAGTTTGGTGTACAGGAAAAAAGTCGATATTTAGTAACACTGGAAATTCAATTTAGGCTGATGTTGCGCAACATTTGTTTAAACCTCTAAATTTTATCACATTGGTAATTAAATCCTACTTCAAGAAGACAAAGAATGTGTGTATGAAAATGTGAAGCAATGGAAGAGGGGGGGGGGGGGAGAGAAATTGAGGGAGAAGGTTTTTTTAAAGGTTAACACATATTATAAAGTTCAAGGAAAATTTCTAAAGAACAAATCAGCTTAGGCGGCAGTCTAAGAAATGTCGACTGTCTATTCTTGCCGGTTCTGGTTCGACTTAATCCACTTAGGACCGATTCCCACCCCCTCCCTCCATTCCAACCTTCCAACCTGATCCTACTAGATGCTGAGTGAGTAAATGGGAAGATTTAGGTCTGCTAGTACTTGTATATAAAATGGCTAAATTCTCGCTGTTGATTCACATTATCCTCTCCAGTTTTCGCCCACGTAGTCGAGTCCATCTGTTTCAATGACCTCGGAATACGAGGACATGTGGTCAACACTATGCCCATCTGTGTTAGATACCCATCAGAAATTGTGGCAGTGTTTCTTCCAGACTTATTTCTCCGGGAGGGGGGGAGGCTTTTGAAGTTTTCGGGGGGGGGGGGGCGGTCAACATTTTTCGGGGGGGGGGGGGGACGGACGGACAATAGTAAAAGTGTATGTTTACTGTATACAATACATCTCTTTGGGGGGGGGGGCGGTAGAGTTTCTACGGGAGAGGGGTGGGGGTCGGAGCCCCCCGAAGTGATGCCTGGAAGAAACTCTGGTTTGTGGAATCATGGACACCAGCCCGGGATTCGAACTCGAGACTATCGAGTTAGCTGTCGTATGCTCTATCCTCCAACCAAGCCGTTCCCGTAATTGTATGTAGTCATTAAAAATAGATTTGATAAGCCATTTATATTAAATTGGTATTACCTTTTTATAATAGAATCGATACACTATTCTACTAAATTCATTTAACAGAATGTTATCCAAAATTAAGGGGACTGCGTGACCTAGAGGTAGAGAGCTAGACTGCTATCCCGAAAGTATCGAGTTCGAATCCGGGTATAAGTCAGTAGAAGATACTGAGTCTACCCAGCTTTATTTGGTAACTAACTCATGTTAGGAAAGGAAAGGCGGCTTACCAAATTATCGCTTTATTTGCCGAAGGTTACATAAACAGGTGAACTCTACTTCACTTGCTCACTGAACTCTACTTCACTTTCCCCATGAAAAAGAGAACATTACTTTATCTGTTATTAAGATAAATAAAATATAAAGATAAATAAAATACATTGGTTTGGTACTTAATTATTTTCAAGCATGAGTGTTTGTTATTGAGAAAGAAAGGGGGGGGGGGTGATACAGTGAATCGTTCTTCCCTAACCTAGCTACTTTCTCACCCCCGATCTCTTGAACCCCCGACCCCTTGACCCCACGATCCCTTGACCCCACGATCCCCATTTCGACTAAGATTGCCCAACCCCATACCTCACCATCTCCAACCTGCTCGGCCCACTAACCCCAGACATCAACCAATAACACAGTTATCTCCCCCGCCATCTATTTGATAGGCCAGCCAGCAATAACGGGAAAATCAACATTGACACAGTTCATTAATAAAATCAACTTCATTTTCCTTCCCCCGCCACTCGCATAAAAAAAAAATTCTTGATATTTGTTTGAATGCTAATATGACGCATCGATACTTTATCCCAGCTAGTATCGTTATCCTATCTTTAACTCAAGCTCTTATCCCAACCTTCGCTTTAATCCTAACCATATCATTTACCACTAAACTCTAACTCCAATCCTATTCATATTTTTAATCCTAGCCGTGTCATTTACCATAATCCATATTATATCTGTTTATAAGCCTAATCATAACCTTGGCCTAAAAGCGATACTGGTATAAAAAATAACACTTCGATACCATATCGTATTACACAACATCGTTCTTGAAGACCAAGAAAAAAGATCTTCTTCCACTTCGCGAATATGATAACTCACGCATTCAGATAACCGGCAATATATTTTTTTTCTTCTCCCCTCTCTACCCCGGGCATAAAGTGGGAGGCATTTGATGATCTTGAGTCTACACCGATACGTGTGTCTTCAAAACAAAATTATCTCCCTTCCGGGAAAGGGAGACAACTCTCAAGAAATATTGAGTGACCATGAAACGCGTTGAACATTGATGTTCTACGTGGGAATATTCGAGAAGTATTTTTTTTATAAAGAAGCAAGAGCCAAGCTAGATGTATACACAAGTATGGGAGACCACTACATATGCCAGGGTCAACTCGGATGTGGGGGTGGGGGGTGGTGGAGTGGTGGAGTGGTGGAGTGGTAAAGAAAACAAAATTAACATGTTGTCAGAGGTGGTGATTTGGATGAGGACTTGTGCCTATTGTAAATTTTCTATGTAACAAAGTATATCCGATTGGCTTCATATATATATATATATATATATATATATATATATATATATATATATATATATATATATATATATATATATAGTTTTTTTAACGTTGGTCGTTAAAAATATATGTTACATACTTGTAAAGACTATGCGAATCCTAAGATCATTTGTCCTGAGATCATATATCATTGCAAGCTTACCCCTTAACCTTCAATGTCTATTAACTTAATTTTTTTTCTTTTGTCAGATTG
Source organism: Physella acuta (assembly GCF_028476545.2). Taxonomy (NCBI): domain Eukaryota; kingdom Metazoa; phylum Mollusca; class Gastropoda; family Physidae; genus Physella; species Physella acuta. The sequence continues at coordinate 83,330 of NW_026733697.1, read as the reverse complement.
AGATGGGGGGATGGGAGGGGGAAGAAGACGATCGTCAACTAGCCTTTTATACCTGTATACAGGGGGAAGGGCTACGCTTACATGTTGCTCCCAAAAGCTGTAGAAATAAACATCTAGAAATAAAGCAAAATAATCATAAAAATTGCAAATTAACAAAAAAATCAAGCCACAATCTAAATATGACTATGAGGTTGGATTTTTTTTTTGGGGGGGGGGGGGGGGGGGGGGGGAGGGGAGATTTTTGTGAAATTGTGTCACAATAAAGTACTATCAGCTAAAAGTGTATATAATCATCATCTATATATATACCTAAATAGACAGTCCATTAGTATCTGACCACTTTAAAAATCAATCAAAGCATGGATTAATAATTTAAATTAAAAAAAAATATTGAAGTGCTTTACACTTTAAAGTTTAGAAACTTTTTATGAAAAATCTCACGATATACGGCTGATTTAACACATAAAATTTGAAAGCTTTTAAATTTTAAAATTAATTTTACGTATGTTCTAGTGTGTGAAAAAATATTTGATATATGTACCTGCTTTAAAAAAAGAAAATTGAAACTTTTAAAATAACAAGCTAATTTGCCTATATATTCATTAGAATCAACATGAGATGAGTTTTAAAAGTATAATATTAAAATTGAAGCGTGGATCTATTTATAATATACGTATCGAAATAAAAAATGAGAGCAGTTGGCCCATCACTAAATATACGCAGGCCTGCAAAAAATATATACACTAGCATAAAATAAAATGATCTTCTGATAAAAAATGTTCAGTTCTAAAATACTGTTAGAAGTGGAAAATATATTTTTTTTTCTACCTAATAGTTACTAAAATTTAAATTTAAGAGCAGCCCCGTTTTTATTTTTAGTTATTTAAATAATGTTCGATTACTATAGTTAATGAAAATAGTTTTATTTGCTTTTTTACATAAAGATATTTGGCTAATGCAACCGTTTTTATGTTTTGTACTTTTTAGCATTAAGAATATCGAATGAAAAAACATCTTGAGAGGCTATGTGGTGTACTGATTGCATATTTAAAAGCACAATTACAGTAGCACGCTATGTTGCATAGTTAAAAGGAAAACAAATGAAATGAATATAAAATGATGTCAAAAACTTTTTTGAAATGCGCAGTAAGTTGGAAAGAAATCCATACGATAGAAGTGGGTGAAATATCGTTTTTCACACTAGACGGATAGGTGACTCACAAAATCACAACATGCAGTTAAGAGGAATAATGTGAATTAAAAGTTTATAAAAATACATAACTTATCAGATTCAAGTAAGGGACCCCGTGGTCGAATGGTAGAGTTACTAACCATACGATCGTCAGTTCGTTTCCGAACTCGGGACAGAGAGACGTCACTGAGTACACCCAGCTTCTGATGGGTACCTGACTTACGTTGGGGAGGGTAAAGTTGATTGGGCATAGTCCTCGACCACACCATTCCTTCATATACCGAGGTCAAGAAATATCTGAACTTTACTTCATCTGCCCTATGGATCTTTAAGCATGAAAGAGGAGTTTTCTATCAGTATAGCGACAGCTGTTATAATCTTTACGTTGTCCTTTTTTTATTTTAACAAAATAATCAAAGGTCTTTGTGCATTAACCACTATAGCTTTATCTAAAGCAGTCTCTTAACCATTACAAAGATGTAATTATGGTGACAAAACTCATATAATAATTTGCAAAACAGAGGATCTTTCGTCTACAATGTTAATTGTAGATGTACGTGGCACAAAACATAAAAGAAGCTGTAGTTCATTAATTTTTTTAAAATATAAAATCTGGAATACAGGACTTCAATTAAAAGTTCGAACTATAGTTATCCTTGATTTTACACTATTCTGCAAAACAAATTTTTTTTCTCATATATTTTGTTTAAGTAAATGTTTGTTTTTATGGTACTGAGATTAATATCTTATTAAATAAAAAAAAGCAACACGTTTTTCGATTATTCACATATAAGACCGTTTACTTCATGTTTTCTTTTGAAGTTTAAAGATCGATTTTAATCTTTAGGAATATACTGATGATTTTTTTACGTAGGATTTAAAATTCATTTTTGGTTTACATATTTTTTTCTTCTAGAGTTCATTTCCTCAGATCAATCTGATTTTTTAAAAAGCTGAACATGTTCTGGTTTACTTTTATTTGGCCGTATTTTTGTCTCTTAATATTCAAATATTTTAAATTACAATAGTTTCTTAATTTTCCAAAAAAAAAAAAGTTAAACTTATTTTTGTTTCTAAATAATTTATTCCGTGATGCTCATTATTTTTGTATACATTGTTCGTATAATACTTAAGAACATTTAATTAGTTACTTTCATTGTCTAGTTGCCCCAGAGCTACAGCGCAATACTTCTCTCTTGTTTTAATTAATTAAGCAGTACTCAGTAACGCATTCATAGCGTCATTGTTTTCGTTTTTTGTCTTTTGTAAAGTGTGTGTAGGCTGGTATATTTGGGTTTGTGTGTATGTTTGTGAGTACGATATATATACATATATATATATATATATATATATATATATATATATATATATATATATATATATATGTATATATATATATATATATATATATATATATATATATATATATATATATATATATATATATATATATATATGTGTGTGTGTGTGTGTGTGTTTGTGTTTGTGTGTGTGCATTTGTGTTCGTGTGTTAGAATAAGCAATTACGTGTTTTTGCGCGTGTTGTGGTGAGTGCGTGCACGTCTCTTTGAAGTGGTAACGCATCCACTCAGGTAGATATCGGGTCTATCCCGCCTGACCTTGACCTACCAAATTTGAATACACGCACCTGCCCAGACACACGATCAAAATGTTATCACCCACAAGAACCCACGGCGCCTGGTGCATTATGACTGGCAGAGAAGAACAAGCCATTAGTGAGACGTAAGTCTGAAACGTTCATCAACGATATGCTTAAGATGCCCATGAACTATACTCAAGCAAGTCATTTGCTTTATCGTAATGATCTTACAAGAAGTTTATCTTTTATCTAATTACTATAACAAATACTCTTCATTAACCTAGTTTTGTTATGCCTGAATGTTTAAAAAAACCAGGCATTTCTACAAATATTACCGTAGTTATGGTAAAAAAATGATTTATATTAACATAGTGTTTAAAAATGAATACAAAATTATTTGTATTAACATAAAGTGTTTGAAAATTGATACAAATGATTTATCTTGACAAAGTATTTGAAAATTGATACAAAAATGATATATATTAGCAAAAATTATTTGAAAATTGTTAAAAAATGATTTATATTAACATAAAGTGTTTGAAAATTGATAAAAAAAGATTTATATTAATATAAAGTATTTGAAAATTGTTAAGAATCTATATATATAATTCTCTTCTGGGAGACGCTAGAAAATAAGCTGTAAACGCGCTCCCTACCACCCCCACCCCTACATGGTCTGGTGAGCTGTGGTTCACTCTTTATGTTTACAAACAGAGCCGGGTTTAGTGACGACTATTAGGGGCAGATAATTTAGTTTGAAACGATTTTAAACGTAGGGGGGGGGTAACTAAGTGGAGTTTACTTTAACGGAGGGGGGGGGGGGCGGGGGAAGGAGGGGTGCGCGGACCTTTGACCACAGGTGCTTTGACCATAGGGGGTTTGACCACAGGGGGTTTGACCACAGCGGGCCTTTGACCATAGCGGTGCTTTGACCATAGTGGGCTTGATCATAGGGGGTTTAACCATAGGGAGTTTGACCACTGGTGTTTTCTCAGCAGAGGGTCTTTGATCACAGGTTGTCTATCAACTGGTGTTTGATCACAAGCGCTGTGTCCGGCTTTGTCCAGACATATGGTCAAACAGATGTACTGACATATTTGCGTGCTATAGCACATCTGTCATTTAGTTAACCATTTTATGTATTACATCTTTGACTATATTGTTGGCAAGTTTTGTATCATTTTTTATCCTTTTATCCTTTATATATGCTATGTATTTTCAAGTACATCTACATTATTTATTTGTGAAACTTGTTATATGTCGCATTATTTGTGTTTCATTTATATTTAAAACAAATCTATGAGGCCTAGCACCAGCCTTTATGTGGAGATTAAAATATAGTTCTTGGCTTTTTTAAATACATGTTAATTTCTATTAACGTACTCTCATGAAACATGTATAAAATCGTATTAATTGTATCACACCTATGATCAAAGCCGGACACAGCGCTTGTGATCAAACACCAGTTGATAGACCACCTGTGATCAAAGACCCTCTGCTGAGAAAACACCTGTGGTCAAACCCCCTATGGTCAAACCCCCTATGATCAAACCCCCTATGATCAAACCCCCTATGGTCAAACCCCCTATGGTCAAACCCCCTATGATCAAACCCCCTATGATCAAACCCCCTATGGTCAAACCCCCTATGGTCAAAGCACCTATGGTCAAACCCCCTATGGTCAAAGCACCTATGGTGAAACCCCCTATGGTCAAAGCACCTATGGTCAAACCCCCTATGGTCAAAGCACCTATGGTCAACCCCCTATGATCAAAGCACCTATGGTCAAATCCCCTATGGTCAAAGCACCTATGGTCAAACCCCCTATGGTCAAAGCACCTATGGTCAAACCCCCTATGGTCAAAGCACCTATGGTCAAACCCCCTATGGTCAAAGCACCTATGATCAAACCCCCTATGATCAAACCCCCTATGGTCAAACCCCCTATGGTCAAAGCACCTATGGTCAAACCCCCTATGGTCAAAGCACCTATGGTCAAACCCCCTATGGTCAAAGCACCTATGGTCAAACCCCCTATGGTCAAAGCACCTATGGTCAAACCCCCTATGGTCAAAGCACCTATGGTCAAACCCCCTATGGTCAAAGCACCTATGGTCAAACCCCCTATGGTCAAAGCACCTATGGTCAAAGCCCCTATGGTCAAAGCACCTATGGTCAAACCCCCTATGGTCAAAGCACCTATGGTCAAAGCCCCTATGGTCAAAGCACCTATGGTCAAACCCCCTATGGTCAAAGCACCTATGGTCAAACCCCCTATGGTCAAAGCACCTATGGTCAAACCCCCTATGGTCAAAGCACCTATGGTCAAACCCCCTATGGTCAAAGCACCTATGGTCAAACCCCCTATGGTCAAAGCACCTATGGTCAAACCCCCTATGGTCAAAGCACCTATGGTCAAACTCCCTATGGTCAAAGCACCTATGGTCAAACCCCCTATGGTCAAAGCACCTATGGTCAAACCCCCTATGGTCAAAGCACCTACGGTCAAACCCCCTATGGTCAAAGCACCTATGGTCAAACCCCCTATGGTCAAAGCACCTATGGTCAAACCCCCTATGGTCAAAGCACCTATGGTCAAACCCCCTATGGTCAAAGCACCTATGGTCAAACCCCCTATGGTCAAAGCACCTATGGTCAAAGGTCCTAGGACAGAAGGGGGGGGGGGGTTACCGTCCTTAACGAGCTACTTATAGTGTTTTAAAGAAATATTTTCAGTGTCAGCGTTGGTACTGTCGAATTCACAAATTATGAATAACTGAAAAGTAGAAAAAACAACCAAATAGCGGCGTATGATATGACGCGAGTCGGCTCGTAATTTATATTAACATAAGTATTTGAAAATTGTTAAAAAATGATTTATATTAACATAAAGTGTTTACAAATTGGACTCTGGCTGTTTTATGTATCCCGCACGTGTATACGAACTCAGTTTGTATCGCGACACGTTAATCAAGTAAACTGTTTATTTCATTACAAAGCTCGTCGGGTGAAAAATTCGAAAATGTAATTAATGCGATCTGACGACTTTAGCATGCCGTCTTGGCAACCTCTTTTAAAGACTGTGTAAAGCTGTTACATAAAATACAAAAGTTTAAAAAACTTTTTAAAAATTTATTTTATTTAAATACAAAAATATTCATCGGTGTGTTTTATTAAATTGTGAAATACATTATGTAATTAAAACAATTTCGTAACGCTCGTACTAAGAAATCTTAGGATCGAAAATGTGATTTATTTGATGAATTCTATTATAAAGCTAAAAAATTCAACTCGAATTTCCATGAGTTATGTTATTTAAAAATAAATAAATACCCAGAAGGGCGTCGTCTTATCAGGATCACCAACACCATCCCCACCCCAATCACGATAAAGTAAACAACATGGTTGTCAATAAAACAATCCCAACATGCTCAGTGACACCAACATCCTGTTACAACAATAAAACCAATTTATCAAAGCAAAAAAATAAATAAATAATAATAAAACAATCCCATCACAACACCCACCCCTCATCACCATCCACTTCCAGCGTGCCCCCCCCCCCCCACCTCTGGATCCACCCCATTTTTTAAATTGTCTTTTCAATCTACCACCAAAAAAAAATCAAATCACACCCATCCCTTTCTAGCGACCCCCCCCCCCCCTCTCATTCCCACCTCTTTAAATAGTCTTCTCAATCTACAACGTAAAATTCCCCCCCCCTTCCCCATCAACAATGGCCGCCAACGGACAGGCTAGAATCTAACCCCAACTAAAATAACAAACAAAGCCACGGCTATTGAACAGGCCTGTCGTACATCGCTTAATTGCCATCGATCCGCTTTGATTAAGCAATTGTGATGGCAATAGACGCAGGGTGAGCTTGATTTATAACCGCTCCGGCCAACAACACGCCGTTTATAGGGTTAACGGATGACGGATACTCGCAAAGTTGTGGGTTTTAGTATAGGGAGATTCCATTGGGACTTCTAGCTCAGGTGGTAAGTGGGTTTACAGTAAAGTGGGTTTAGGAAGTAAGCTATAGAGGTGTATGGTTATAATTAAATTGGTCGTAGGAATTAAGGTTGGATGGTGAGTGGGTATAGGTTGAGTGGTTGTTCGAATTAATCATGGATGGTAAGTGGTAATAGGTTAAGTAGTTGTAGGAATTACGAGTTGATGGTTAGTAGTTTTAGGGGGTAAGACTTGATGGTAAGTGGCTAAATGAATTAAGCCTTGATTTTAAAAGGTAAATGGTTTAAGTTGAAGTGGTTGTAGGAATTAAACGATGATGGTTTGTGTTTATAGAGAGTAAGAGTTGAAGGTAAGTGGCCAAATGAATTAAGCCATGATGGTAAATGGTTGTAGGTTAAATGGTTGTACGAGTTAACCCGCATCGGTAAGTGGCTATAAGTTAATTGGTTGTACGAGTGAAGCCTCGTTGGTAAGTGGCTATAGGTTATTCGAGTAGCTGCCATAGAATTTATATATTCGCAAACATATCTTTGATTTGTCAGAGATCCATACCCACTCCCTCATCCCCCCCCCCCCCCCCGAAATCCCCCAACCCATATCCGCGCACACTCCGCTCACATCCTAACATTGACTTTTTTCCTTGCAAGTTGAATTGTTAAACAAATAATGTAGCTCATCCATTTAAAAGCTAAATATGAAGCAAAATATTCCCGCTATATAGAACGCATTCATAAAAATAGTTTCTGTTGAAAAATGTATATTTCCATATATGATGTTCAAAACAAGCGTCACCCGAGAAGCTGAGTCAGGAGTCACGGCGTCACGGCATCATCGAAGTGCCAACATTGGCATGTACATACAACCAAGCGTAGGGCTGAAGCTCAGTGATTAAAAAAAAATACAACGGTATTTAGACGAAGGTTAAATTAAAAATATATTTTCAACTTTGTAGTTTTTTATCAATCGCATCCTTGCAGCCAAACCTATTCACATAAGGTCTTGCCCAATGCAGAATCATAACAACTCCAGCATCATAAACATTTATAATTTTTCAGTAAATATTGTATAAACTACCACTGTTTGGATGTTAGGGACGGCGTGGCCTAGCGGTAGAGCACTAGACTACTATCCCGTAAGTCTCGAGCTCGAATCCGGGTTCAATTAGTACCTGACGGTGGGAGAAACAAAGGCGGCTGAGCATAAAGCTGACCACATTATCCCCATGTATTCTGAGTTCATTGAAACAGATGAACTCTACTTCATCTGCCACATGTGTCTAATGCACAAACGGGAAAATTTGATAATCTATTTAAACATCATTTTTTTATAAACACACCACAATATCGTTTCATAAAACCACCTTTTAATAACGTATAGCATTGCAATATCCAACATCTTCTAAACCGATCACTGGAAATTGCCCACGATTTCTATAAAGCCTATGGGCTTGTTCTCGCTTCCCCTAACGGTGTTCGCTTCTCTCCTTGGTGTGTGTTATACATGAGGTAGTTTACCAATCATGCCACGTTGAATCTAGTTTCACGATAACTCGACGGTCAGATATAAGCAGTCATATTTCTTTTATTCCCAACTCCACATTTCTTTTGAGATGCCTAAAATATGAAGTTCGTTCATTCATTCAAATTATATATATATATATATATATATATATATATATATATATATATATATATATATATATATATATATATATATATATATATATATATATATATATATATATATATGTATATATATATATATATATATATATATATAAGCAAAAAAAGTTGGATGTTGTGGTTGGATGGGTAGAGCATACTCGCTCGTAAGAATGGAGTTTGGGTCTCGGTTTTGTATCCCCAGAGCTTCCCCGAGTCCGTCCCCCCCCCACCCCCTACTCTGATCTTTACCTGATCCACTTGAGTGATGATAGTAATTGTGGCTGAGCAGTGCTCTGACCACACTATTCCTTCATACGCCGTGCTCACTGAAAGAGGTTCAAAAGGGAACATACAAAAAACACTACACCAGCTACTTTATTGTTACATAGCTAAACACACCTGACGTCTACCTGTCCTGTAGTCCTCTAACTAAATCCACCATTCACACCTCTTTTATAACTACATTCAACCTAGAGGGAAAAAATACATCAACATAGGGTTCAAACCCAACTCATAAAATCATTTCCCCATGGGTTTTTTTATACTATTTCAAATTCATCATTAAACCTATACGACACATCAGGTTATAGTCAAACACGTTTGAGGACCGCCGACAATATGACCGAGTTGTTCACGCCTGTATTTGAGTAAATGAAATGTAAATATAGGACAACCTGTGTTTCATCAGCACGGCCTGGTTTCCATAGCATCGACATTACACCGTGATGTTGGATTTTCACTAACATATTATCAGATACAATAAACAAGCATAAGTATACCTTGAGGGCCTTGGTGCCGACTGAGGGGGGTGGGGTGGTGCGGGGGGTGGGGAGGAAGAAGGGGGGGGGTTAAGTATATATTAGAACCTCAACCCCCAAAACAACAGCTATCATTGTTAGCAACAGAACGTTTGTTTCCTTTTCATTGCTTACAATTTGAACATTTTCATAAAACCACAATTTTACGCTGTAAAGATGGCTGTAATATATATTTATAGCCGCTACTGATGCAACAATTTGTGGTCTAATTTAAATGTTTTCCCGAAGGCTCCGTATAATTGTACGACTCATCAATCTTAAAGACTTTTTATATAACTTGTATTTCTTATAATTCGACGACATTTAAACCCTATGTTTGCAGTAGGAAAACAATGCAAGAAAACGTGTAACATGGTTTATTAAAACATAAAAAAAGTATTTTTCTTTCTCAATGAAACATTGAAATGAATAAAATACGTCAAGCATAAATGAAAACTTGCATTCTATGCAAAAAAGTCCTCTATAACTTGTAAGTAAAGTAAGTAACGTTCCTATTACGATCTAGAGAGCCATTCGGCAGATGAAGTAGAGTTCATATGTTTCTTGACCTCGGCATACAAAGGGATAGCGTGTTCAGCACTTTGTCCAACCGCCTTGACTTTCTCCAATGTAAGTCAGGTACCCATCAGAGCTGAGTGGACTCTGGAACGTTCTACAGTCACAATTCCTAAGATTCGAACTCGAAACCATCAAAGTAGCAGCCGAATACTCTACTATTTGTCCACGCCATCTAAGTGATCTGCAAATGTGACTTAAAGCAAAGGCGACTGGGCATGGCGATGACCACACTATCTCTTCATATGCCGAGGTCACAGAATCAGGTGAACTCTACTTCACCTGCACTGTTGATCGCCAGGTTCCAAAAGCAACTTTACACTTTAATATTTAAAAAATAAAAATCAATTTTCCCTTTTTAGTAGTAGTGCATTCATAAACAGCTTATTATTTTGAACTTTTCTCTATACATTTCAAATGTATCTGTTTATGTTTACAACAACTTCCCACCTAATGTTGGTCAGGTGACCATTTGCGTGCCAGTGGTATTGATAACACATTAAACGCCAATTTCAAATTTAGGAGTGGGAAGAAAAAAGAAACGAGAAAATTCTTATTTCAATGGCTTCCTTGCTTCTAAAAATTCAAAGGCTTCTTCCGCTACCTTAAAATAGAACACAAAAATCTGCCTGCATAATTGCTTCATAAGTGGAAAGGACGAAGTACGCTTATGTAAAAATAAAATTTGCTTCATCAAAATAAAATTACCATAATTCTGTTAATCGTTAATTTTCGTATAGCGAGAATCTTGATTTTAGAAGAAAAAAAAACATAATTCATAATTATGTCCCTTTTTACTGTTCCGATCCAGCTTTTTGTAAAAATATTTATTCACCAGATAAACGTAGGTATTATACCAAAAATCTGGCATTGTGTTCTGTACATGCCAGTTCTGAGTGGAACAGCGAAGCATCAATGTCTGCTTCGTCCCAACACGACTCGGTGGCGCCACAGAGATTTAGTCTGTACCAGTGCGCACCCGGCCCGCGCAGCCACTTATCCTCGGACAAGCACGGCCCGTCCAATCTATCATAACATTGCCGGATAAATAAACGGACAGCCCCTTTATCCCCCCGCACCAATTTACAGCTTTTGGATGGTTTTTTTTATTCCTTTGTATGTAATGACACACGTTCGAACTCTTTGATACAATCAGGTCAATTGTAATTTCACGTAATTTAAGAATTACATTTGATAAATTTTTATGGTCATACTTGAGAAAAAAAATAATTAAAAATCATAAATAAGACTTGTTTTAAAGTATTTTTTCGAAAGCTTTATCTTTTCGTGGATGTTATTCTTTATTTTTGCCGAATTTGATATATTGCTTAAATACGGCGCTCATTATGTGATTAAAACCCTCCCCTCTCTCATGACTCAACCCCCCCCCCCCCATTCCCAAATGAGCCAAAAAACAAACAAGACAAACAGGAGCTGTCCATTGATAAACGGACTGTTCCTGAGACTTTGTCAGACTGCCTCTCTCGACTTCCGAGGGTTTAGTGTAGTTTGATGACTCAACTGATTCGCCATTCAACGCAGAGGTTCAGGCATATGTGGTAGGTAAGTTTGATTGTTTTTTTTCTTTCTTTACATAATTAAATTATTCCGTTAGGTAAGCTTGCTTCGTTTTTCCCCTTTACAGAATATAATTATTCCTTTAGGTACCTTTGATTTTTTTTTTACGAAGCTAAAATATTCCGTTAGGTAAGTTTGAGAGGGTTTTTAAAAATTTTTTACAGAATAAAATTACTCCGTTAGGTAAGTTTATTGTTTATTTTCTTCGCAGAATAAAATTATTCTGTTATATAAGTTTTTTTTACACAATAAAAGTATTGCGTTATGTTTGTTTGGTTTTTTTTAATATAATAAATCTATTCCTATCCATGTTTCTAAAGTATTACGTTTGTATTTCTTTTTTTAAACAGTATCTTTAGTCAATAGTTATATTTTTCTTATTTATTTATGTACATTCGTGTTGCATATGAGATAAACAGATTTTGTCTAGTATTCAGTCGCTTGGCTATACCACCATACCCGGTGAAAATGTTTACGAAATTGGTGTTAGCCAAACTCTAAATTAATTGAACTTCGTCACTCTACAGTATAAATTTAGGCCATAGTCTAATTGTACTTTTAACTTCGACAATAAGAACAATTCGATGTCAGGCCATTTCTGATTAAAAGTCGACTTGGCTTTGTGTTAATTTTTATGTTAGTCTAATTCTAATTAAGTTGAATAACAAGTATGTTTCGACGTTAGCCAGCATTGTAGTTGAACTTGTCACATATACCGTTCGACTTTAGTCTAAATGTAATTGAATTTGTCACATGATCATTTCGACGTTAGCCTGCATTGTAATTGAACTTGTCACTTATAGTTATACAACAGCCTACATTGTACATTGAACTTGTCAATTGTAGTTAGACAACAGCCTACTTTGTAAATTCAACTTGTCAAAATATCAACAAGTTCGACGTTGGCCTGAATGTCCATGACCTTAGACACAGTGAACATTAATTAAACTAGCCTAATTCTGATCTAACGCCAACATCGGGAATACTTTACAACAGCGGTCACACAATAACAAAGCTGAACGAATTAACATACCAGAAAACGAAGATTAACATTTTTTATTAGAAAAATGTAAATTAAAAAAAAAACATTAATGTAATCTATTTTTGTATTTATAAAAAAAAGGATTAGGCTTTTGAATACGAATGTCAATTAAGGAAAATGTAAACATTTTTGCTTTAGTCCAAGTTGACATGAACGTTTTTATGATGATAGCATTTTGCAGATCAGGGAAGATGTACTTTTTTCGTTAAACAAACTATATTTTTAATTTTTATCAATCTTAATCCTACTTGCAACACAAGCATATTTCTACAATCAATGGGCCGATAAAAAGCTACAAAATCAGCGGCGTTAAAAGGATTTTATTTGAGAATATTTGTATATATATATGTAAGTTGTACATATATATATATATATATATATATATATATATATATATATATATATATATATATATATATATCTGTGTGTGTGTGTTTATTAATAAATCTAATTTAGAATCCGTACCCATAACCAACTCCCTTGTATGCGAAGCTTCTAGAACTCACGTTCCGATAATACTCAGCCAACATGAGAAGATAAAACTACATGTTGCAGAGATAAACTACCAGCTAACATCACACGATAACTGTGTCAAAACTGTTGGGTTCCAGACACAACAGTGTCATTTTACCAGGTCTCGAACATAGTTTTCTCTGTATCAGGACAGAAATTCCGATTGTGCAACATCACTTTACATCATCATCATTTTTTACCGTTTGTATCAAAGACATATGTGGTAGATAAAGTAGAGTTCATCTGTTTCAATGACCGCGACATGCAAGGGGATAATTGTCAGCACTATGCCCCGATGCCTTTGTTTGCCTAACGTGATTTAGGTACCCATTATGGGTGGGTGGACTCAGGCTCGATCAAGTGGTTTGACCCGGATTCGAACTCTAGACGGGTTATCTCTCGACCTCTCGGCCACGCCATCCCTCCACGTTATATATACTTTTATCGAAACTTTTATCGCCCAAAGTCTTGCTACAGTCTAGTCAAATCACGCCGAACCTAGCTTTTTATTACAAACCTAAACCATTACCATGACAACCTAGTATAAAGTTAAATCATGTCAAAGTTATTAGCTAGGGACACTTAAGTAATGTTTTTATACCAGGTAAATGGAATTATCAAAAACTTATTTTTTCCCCAATTTCTACAACATTTTTCAGCTACTTCGTCACTAGGCAACACAAGCAGCAGATAGATGCATACATTTGTACCAATCTAAGCACAGTGTACCAGAAGTTTCATACAACCCGTTTAATGCAACAAGTTTCATACAAGTTTCATACGACAGGTTTCATACAACAAGTTTCATACAACAAGTTTCATACAACAAGTTTCATACAACAAGTTTCATACAACAAGTTTCATACAACAAGTTTCATACAACAAGTTTCATACAACAAGTTTCATACAACAAGTTTCATACAACAAGTTTCATACAACAAGTTTCATACAAGTTTCATACAACAAGTTTCATACAAAAAGTTTCATACAACAACTTTCATACAACAAAGGCAGCCACGATAGCATAATTATTATAATTATTATGGGAAATTGCATATCTTAGAATGAAAGGCTCCTAAAGACTTACGGTATTTATGTATTCTAAATGTTCTTACACTGTGTGTATACTGAGTGTATATATATATATATATATATATATATATATATATATATATATATATATATATATATATATATATATATATATATTTACAGCCTATATATATATATATATATATATATATATATATATATATATATATATATATATATAGGCTATATAAATAGGCTATATATTTATATATATATATATATATATATATATGTATATATATATATATATATATATATATATATATATATATATATATATATATATACTATATATATATATATATATATATATATATAGGCAATATATACAGGTTATATATACATATTTGTATATATATATATATATATATATATATATATATATATATATATATATATATATATATATATATATATATATATATATATATATATATATATATATATATATATATATATATAAGAACACCTGAACAAACAACTGAAATCTGAGATATAAATTCTCGCGAACGAAACAGTGACGCCATTTTACACTTTATTCCTGGGCAATAGCTATATAAATAAATTAATGTGGAGATGGGGAGAGGTGAGGGGACGGCTCCTGAAGCAATCCCCGCCCTCAGACAAACACACACCGAGATAAGCTGAAGTTTGTTTCAAATATAAGAATAAACATATAACATCAGCACAATAAACACGAACTGAAATTACCTAACATTCAACTCTTATCAGATATTAGCTCAATTAACCAATCGCACTTGTGAGACTTAATAATTCATGGACAAACCCAACAGTAATTAGTTGTCCTATTTTTGATTCCCTCCCACCACCCCAAAAAAGATGTTATAAAGTTTTTATGAACTTTAAGAAAATGGATATAAAATTATTTTCATAAAAAATAGCTAATAATGAACTGTAATGAAATCTTAGCTCAGTTAAAATGCCGGAATTATTCCTCTAGCCCAGGGGTCTCCAAACTACGGCCCGCGTGCCGAATGCGGCCCGCGAGGTCCTCTTATCCGGCGATCTTTTTGTCCACGGAAAAAAACGTTTGTTGGTGATGGCTGAGGGACTTTGCCCAGAAAAATCACGACATGCCTGGAATTAACTGGCCCCCGAACTGAAATTTGATAGTTAATGCGGCCCTCGGACTGAAAAGTTTGGAGACCCCTGGTCTAGCCTGTCGATTTCCTGTAATGAACCGACTGGTCTGCCTTCTCGTAAAAGATCGTGTGTGCGGCTATAACCTTGCTTGTTTTATTTGCCAGCATGTTATCTCTTTAGCATGTTTACTCACAACGGTAGCTATGCCACACCCAGCATAAAATTAGAGCTCACTTTGATTTGGTTTGTTTTTTCTTCGAGTTATAAATAGCAGGCTTAAAAGTTTGGAAAGCATAAAACTACCAAAAGAGTTAATTTTCAATATATATATATATATATATATATATATATATATATATATATATATATATATATATATATATATATATATATATATATATATATACGTGTGTGTGTGTGTGTGTGTGTGTATACAGGAATAGGTACGTTACAATCATACGTGAATGTAAGGTGTACTAACCAGTTTTCTTTTTTCAATGAGACCCGTGACTTTCTTTAGAGGTCTCTTGGTTTATGTAGGGGGAAACATGACAATGAAAATTGGAATCTTGGGTTTAGGAACTTTAGTTTTTTTTGGAAACAGCCAGGGCACCACTTTATATAAGGAATATATATATATATATATATATATATATATATATATATATATATATATATAATATATATATATATATGTATATATATAATATATATTATATATATATATATATATATATATATATATATATATATATATTATATATATATATGTATATATATATATATGTATATATATATATATGTATATATATATATATATATATATATATATATATATATATATATATATATATATATATATATATATATATATATATATATATATATATATATATATATATATATATATATATATATATATATTTGCATGTATTTAAATATTTATTTATTATAGTTTATAGATCTGCAGTGCACATTGCATATATATATATATATATATATATATATATATATATATATATATATATATATATATATATATATATATATATATATATATATATATATTATATGTATATAAAATAATCATATATAATGATCTGTATATATTTACAATATTTGACATGTGTGTGTACATCTCCCACCAGATTCTGTGTACACGGGTAGACCAAACACCAAGACACCCGTGCTACCATCACGCAACAAGCCGGGGTTGAATGGCACATCAAGACGTAGGCTGGTGCAAGCCCTCCCATCACCTACTGCCGTCACACGCTACGATCGGCGCTGCTCCGCGGAGCTAAGGGGGAAAAAAAATCTCCAGTTCCAGAACGCGGTTGGATCAAGCCGAAGCGAGGCTACGACAACACACCCACGAGAATAAAAGGGAAACAACAACGTAAGTAGACTTCGATTTTCGTTTTCTACCCACTTTTTTTAAAATAAAAAATAAATGTATTGTTAAAAATAAACACACGTTTTGATTTTAAAAATGTGTTTTTAAGCATGGTTCAGTATCGATTTTTTTTTTCGATCATTACACCTGGGTAAATATCGATCCAATGACGGATCAGTTTACCTTAGTAACAATGGTTTCCGCAGGCTAAGCTTGATAGTTTACTAGTTC
Source organism: Physella acuta (assembly GCF_028476545.2). NCBI lineage: Eukaryota > Metazoa > Mollusca > Gastropoda > Physidae > Physella > Physella acuta. Next base: position 66,570 of record NW_026733697.1, on the reverse strand, counting down.
ACGGTACATCACTAAACTTCTAAAAACCACTTTTATGGTTATTTTCCACAACCCAAATTAACTTTTTATTTAATTTAACCGTGTCCATTGCATCAAGAGTTTACTTTCGTTTTTAATACCAATTATAGACTCTACGTCTATGCCTTTCTAGTTTTCCAAAGTGTGTATGTTAAATACTGGATGTTGTTCATTAGTAAACGAAAGACTAGAACTAAGAGTTGGTTTAGTCAGTTAATAATGAATAGGGGCATTCAATCTATTCAGATTAATACCTTATTCATACTTAAAAATGTCATTTAAGAAAACAACTGTCGTGTCCTTCTTCTTCTCTCCCTTAGTGTATGTTACTTGGGCTGCTATTAGTGTCCTGTATGCTCATCTATTCCATTCCCTCGCTCCATCTTCCTCTCTCTCTCTCAATATATATATATATATATATATATATATATATATATATATATATATATTATACATATATACACATACATATATGTTTATATAGTGCCTATATAGTTATATATTTTTCTATATAAATAAATTATAAAATATAAGACTATTATATGTCTTATGTAAGGGCTTAGAGGCATCTCCAACTCTAATGAATGATGTAAAATCTTTACCTTAACATGCTAACGGAATAAAAGCAAATGTTTGTTTTTGTTTTTTATCAGCTTCCAGTTTTTGGTATCACCCTCTCAGACGATGTCACCTAGTGCGGACATCCCCCCTCCGACCCCCCCCCCTCTCCATAACGTCACTGATCCTTCTCTCTCCTTCAGCCAAAATTTAATAACAAGGCCTAATTTATATCCCATGGGAGATAACCAAGGACTAACACTCTTTCAGTTATAAAAAAAAAAACCAATCCCCACCCAGGATACAATTCAATGTATTTAGTTAAGAACATAAAATTAAAGCATAAGATTAAGAAGTAACGCGATTTATTAACTTTAAATTCTGGCTTGAATATAAGCTGCGTACCATCAAACTACATAAATTAAAAGCATATAAGTAAGCTGCAAATTACATTTATCATATTCATTCAGGCTTCGTAAAGTTGAACTAGAACACTAAACAGTGGACAATATTCCTTGCTTGTTCAGAGCTTCTCCCAAGCATCCAGTGTTTCTTCCAGACTTTTTTCTCTGGGGGGCACTTGAAATTTTCGGGGGGGGGGGGGGGGGGGGCGGTTAAACTTTCTTCGGGGGGGGGCGAACACTGTTAAAAGTATATATTTTCTATATAAATTATATAAATTTCATTTCGTTCGGTGGGAGGGGGGCGGGTAAAAAATTTTCGGGGGGGGGCTAAGCCCCCCCCCCGAAGAGATGTCTGGAAGAAACTCTGCAAGCATCTCTGCGGGTGGGGGGGGGGGAGGGAAGAGGAGGCGACGGCTCTGAGTGCAGTGCCCCCCCCTTTAAGAAAGTCTACCTCACCCCTCACCCCAAAAAAAATTAATATATATAGAAATATAAACTTTTACCAGTGTTCGATCCTCCCGGTGGGGGGGGGGGGGGAGGGGAGGGGAGTGGTCTAGCAGTAGAGAGCTGGACTGTTAACCCGTAAGTTTCGAGTTCGAATCCGGGTTCAAGTCAGTAAACCGTCCCTGAGTCCACCCAATTCTGATGGGAAAGTAAAGGCGGCTGGGCATAGCGCTGACCACACTATCTCTTCATATGCCGAGGTCACAGAAATAAGTGAACTCTACTTCACTTGCCCTATAGACCGTCAGGTTTGGAAAAGGGACTTAACGTACTTACCCACCAATCATTGAATGTTTTACAATCGCTTAACCGGCTCTGTTGAAAACATAAATTTCCACCTGCCACCAAAACGTTTATAAATATCAAAGCAACTCGATGAAAAACATCAGTAACCACATTTCCTCTGAAGATTGAGATTCTTTCATCCCCCAAACACATGTATGTTTGCCCCCCCCCCCCAACCTCATAAGAAGCACGTCACCTCCCTCCCTCCCCACAGACGAAATTGGAAATAAATATTTTATAGAAATATGTACATTGTCCCTCTCTCGAAAATTTTAAATGCACCCCCCCCCCCCCAAAGTTGTAAACTCTCCCCATCCTGCCGGGAAAAAAAAATTCTCTCTGTTTAAAAACTTCATTCTTACAATTAAAAGATCTACTTCAATCAGGCTAAATAGAGCATGTCTTAAAGCAACGTACACCTCCACATAACACATCCACATCCACATCCACCACCACATAACACATCCACCACCACATGACACATCCACATCCACCACCATATAACACATCCACATCCACATCCACCACCATATAACACATCCACATCCACCTAACACATCCACATCCACCACATAACACATCCACCACCACATAACACATCCACGTAGTACATTCACCACTACATAACACATCCACCACTACATAGCACATCCACCACCACATAGCACATCCACCACCACATAACACATCCACCACCACATAACATATCCACATCCACCACCACATAACACATCCACCACCACATAACACTACCACCTCCACATAACACATCTACATCCACCACCACATAACACATCCACATCCACCACTACACAACAACACATTAACCTCCACCTAACACATCCACCACCACATAACACATCCACCACCACATAACACTACCACCTCCACATAACACATCTACATCCACCACCACATAACACATCCACATCCACCACAACACAACACATTAACCTCCACCTAACACATCCACCAACACATAACACATCCACCTCCAACTAACTCATCCACATCCATATCCACCACCACATAACACATTCACCACCACATAACACATTCACCTCCACATAGCACATCCACCATCACATAGCATATCCACCTCCACCTCCACCTCCATCTAACACATCCACCTCCACATAACACATCCATCTCCACATAACGCATTCATCTCCATATACCAAAAAATTCCACCATCAAATATCAACCGCCGCATAACCCATACACCACCACATAATACAACCACCATCACCAAACACTTCCACCACCAACATCCATCAACACATAACACATCCACTTCCACATAACACATCACGTCTACGTAAGATAGCCACCATAATACAACTACGGCCTACCTCCCTTACATCCGCGTTCAAGCCTTCACTTATCAAATGTAAGCACTTCTTGTGTTTAAACAAATCATAGCTGGTTGATTGCTCTGTTTGTATCATCTGAGCTCAAGAAATGAAAGATCCCGTCTACTGCCCCAGGGAGCGAACGTAATAGAGATCTTGATCTTACGTTTTTTTAAAGAAAATTTATTCAAAAAACTATCAGGAATGTATCTTTTCTGATTATTGTTTTGTTGTTGTTACAATTATGTAGTGGCGTTGCTAGGGTGTGTGATTTTTTGTAGGAATATTATTTACCGATGAAAATTTAGCCGATATCGTTTGATGGAAGGGGAGGATAACCAAGACAGTTTTTTTTACTGCTGTATTGAGCTTCTTTCGCCATGTTTACAAAAAATAAACGTTTTTGCAAGATTTTAACTTTCTAAATTATTCGTGCTTATTGGTTTTCTCCTGTATAGGGTAGAAGATTGCGAATGAAATTTCATCCACGTCTGCTAAACGGATTTTATTCAAGTTGGCATGTAGGTCAAGACCCGCTGACAATACAGTGGGGCAGGGGCGTAGCGAGGGGGGGGGGGGGGGCAGGGGGTGCGGACCGCACCGGGTGACACCATTTAGGGGGTGACACCAAGGCAAAAAAATAGCAAAATATATAGAGAAAAACTTGAGGGGGGGTTCATCAAATCGAAAGTTTGAGGGGGGGGGGGGTGCAAATCGAAAATTTGAAAGTTTGTCCCCGGGAAGGGTCGCTATGCCTCTGGGGGGGGGGGGGGGGTGACAACATTAAGTGCCGCACCGGGTGACACCCGACCTCGCTATGCCACTGCAGTGAAGTGTTATAAATTTTGACATAATTAAATGTTTAATACAATTTTGGAAATTAAAAATAGATTGGAAAATTAATTACTTATCATTACGCGCTATTACATACACACATATTTGTGCGTTTATTGTATGTGTGCGATTAATTAAAAACAAAACCGTTCATAATAATAAACTTTTACATATGCCCTTAACAGAAGGACAGGAAACGATTTTCCCTTATCGAACCTGATGGTCAATTTGGCAAGTGAAGAAGAGTTCATGTTTCTGTGACCCTCGCATATGAAGAGATATTGTGGTCAGCACTATGCCCAGCCACTTTACTTTCCCTAACATGAGTTAGGTACCCATTAAAGCTGGGTGAACTCCAGTACTTTCTATTGACTTGAACCCGGATTAGAACTTGAGACATAGTACTCTACGGACACGCTCTCCCTAACATCTATATATATATATATATTTCTCTTCATGGAGACCATAGAAAACACCAAGCTGTAAGCGCGCCTAGCAGCCCCCTCTCTTCCTCTCTAGGCATATCCCTACCACCCCCACCCCACATGGTCTGGTGAGCTGTGGTTCACGCTAAATGTTTACAATCGTAGAGCCGGGTTAAGTGACGGCTATTAGGGGCAGATAATTTAGTTTGGAACGATTTTAAACTTAGGGGAGGTAACTAAGAGGAGGCTGCTTTTACGGCGGGGGGGGGGGGGTGTAGGGTAGGGGTTGGGGGGAAGGAGGGGGGGATTATCGTCCTTAATTTTCAGTGGCAGCATTGGTACTGTCGAATTCACCAATTATGAATCACTGAAGAAGTCGAAAATAAAACAACTAAATAGCGGCATATGATACGCCGCGGGTCGGCTCGTATATCATAATGCAGCATTATTTACATGACTTTAAAGAAAATATATTGTTCTGCAAAACATCATGTTAAACAAATGTGCTGATAGGATCCAAATTAGTTTCGATTTCGTCTTTTTTGTTCATGTGGTTGTGCAAAATAAAACAAAGTTGTTTATCAGGGTAGCAGAGATCAATTCTGAAGCCTCAATGCATTTTTTTAAATATTTGAAATTCGAGCTAAATAACCTGTAATCTTAATCTTAAGAGATTATTAGATTAAAGCCCAATGAGATTACGTCTCTTATGTATCCCAAAAGGGTATACATCAAATAAGATAATCCGCTCCGATAAGATGTATTTAATATTACATCCATTTTATTTAAAATGTATATTAAAAAGTGTTTCTGTTTTCTAAAATAATTATTAAATAAACTCGGGTTGCACTTAAAAATGTTGGTTTAAAAAAAAAATCGTTTTCTTTTTGTCTTCATGTTTACCAGTTTGAAAATCCAAAATATGCATACAAATTTGTCGCCATTTTAATGTATTAAAAAACGTTATGAATTTTTTTCAAAAATATATTAAATTGGGTTTAAATAATGAGTTTAATTTGAAAAAAAAAACGCTGATATTCCGGCGCCAGGGGCGGTCTATCAGTTTTGCGCCCCCTCCATCACATTTCTGTGTATAGTTATTCCTGCCCCCCCCCCTGCCCCCACCTCCACACCCCTTTGGAAAGTGCTGTATGGCTTCTTAACAGATACTATCCCATATAATTTTCTGCCACAAAATTAATATAGAAAACTGTTGCAGCAGTGCGTAAAGCCTTGTTGTCGATTATTTTTGTAACTTTGAAGGTATATAAGTCATTTCCTCAAATTAAAAATGAGCTTTTAATTTCATTTTTCTACCCCTTTTGGAACCGCTTAGGGTTGGCGCCGGGAACGTCCGCCCCATCCGCCCTCTCCTAGCTACGCCACTGATTATGAAAATATTGAAAAGATGCGTAAACTATTTCCCGTTCTTAGTACGCTCAGACTTTAGAACTTTGTCAAAACTGACATAAATAGAAACTAAAATAACAAACAACTAAAACAAAAAAACTTATCGTGTAGAAACGTGGGTCAAAAACCGGAAGTCACATGACAAATCCAGGACAGCTCTTCAAAAAACCCGCTGAAATACATATAAAAGTACAGACACTATTTTTAGCACTTGCGAGGTTTCCCACTTATTTTAAAAATATCCAATAGAATCCACTCCTAAACCAGCCACCACTAGACACCGATTTTGCTGACTCTACCTATTTCATATTCATACTTTTACCCACAATGACGTACCTCTGATATTATAGACGTCATCTGCAAGACGTTACGAGCTATATGTGGACGTATCTGACGTATGTGTCCATTTTTTCAGCAAAGTTTAATTTTTTAGTTGAAATTTTGTTTACTTTTTTATCATTTTAACAAGACCAATCATACTTTCTGTTACGTCCAGGTTTAGTTCAACTCAGAAAAGGATTCGTGACAATCTTCAGTACTTTATTTGGTCTCAACTCTCTACATTACAGAGTAACCCTCGCCCTAACCGCTACAAATTAACTCACAATCATTCACGCAAGCTTTTATACCGCATTCGACCTTGGGATAACAATACATAAACATACCGGGGTTACTACACACTAGGGTAAACTCAACTCACACACGCACTCTTCCCTAAGTTCTAGATTATTCTAGCCTATTTCCATCTAACCTACAACTGACCCGTAACACTACCTTTATTTAACTAATAGTGCACAATACATCTTTTAATTAACGTTATCAATTAATATTTATTAATTTGTAGCTTACCGGTATAACTCCAAAACAAAAGACATGTAGTTAGGTCTAAACTTAATTGTAAATAGGCCACCATGGATTCAAACGAGGTCTTTTTTTTAGGCTAACGTATCCTTATCTGAAATGCAGACTCGAGATATAGAATTTTCTATATCGAGCTTCAGAGAAAAGTACATTATGTGTAGAAAATGTCAGCAATTGTTGTAAATGATAATAGAAGAATTAGACAACTCGAGTGCTTTTTTCAACAAATGTCAAATAAAATAAAGATACACTTTTGCACATGACGGTCAATATGATAGATAACTTGAGTTTTTTTGTCTCTGCCCACGGGATATTGACGAATATTACAATTCTCAGCCATCTTTACTTTCTATATCGTTTGTCAGGTAGAGTCAGGTAACCATAAGAGCTGGGTGGACTCAGGTAGGCGAATCCGATATCCAAATTCGAGACATTCAGGTTAGCATTCGAGAGCGCTACCATCTGACCAGGCAATCCCGTATTAGCGTTAGGAATACATTTTAAATTTTTCTAGTCCTTTAAATTTTTCTAGGCAAGCAAAATTTTTCCGTGTCTCGGAATTTTTAAGACATTATCAAGAACTCTTCAGCAGAGGCGTAGCGACCCTTCCCGGCGCCCGGGGACAAACTTTTCGATTTGCACCCCCCATCACGATTTCGGTTAGAACCCCCCTCAAACTTTCGATTTGCACCCCCCTCGAGATTTCGATTTGCACCCCCCTAAAACTTTCGATTTGCAACCCCCCCCCCCCCTCGAGATTTTGATTTGCACCCCCCTCAAACTTTCGATTTGCACCCCCCTCATCCTTTCAATTTATTTTTCCAACCCATTTTGTCGCCCCTTAAGGTCGGCGCCCGGGGACATATGTCCCCCCCGCCCCCCCCCCCTCGCTACGCTACTGCTCTTCAGCCCAGTTCAATGTTCGATTAATTTTGAAAGTATCAAAAACTCGGACTTCTCACCCACCCACGACGTTCAATAAAATTACGAGAGAAATAAAAATACCCCTAGGACGTGTTTCTTCCCCAATTTGACATTGTTAGCGAGCAGAAGACTTTCAAAAGCGCAGACACTTTGTAAATAGTTCGCTGTTAGGAAGCCACGAAAGAAGCCCCTTCCGTCAATAAATGGACTCGCCCAGTTCAGAGCGTCTACATTAGTCACTTTCAGCGGTGACTCGCTTCGAGAGAGCTCATTTAGTTACCGGTTTGTTTCGGTTAAAATTTTTTTTTCGAGTTACACTTTTTATGTTTAGCTACTGGTTGGTTTCAGTTAAATAAATTTTGTAGGTTTTAATGTTTTAAAACAAAAATCAAGTTACAAGTATAATATCAAGTTTCATTCGGTCGAAGAGATACGAGAAAAACAATCAGCAAATCAGGTAAATAATCAAAATCTTTTTAAATACATTACCATTTTTTTAAATAAGTGACATATTTGATACCGAAAAAACAAACGGTCAAGTTTTAAAAAAAAATATTCTTGTAAAGTAAACTTACTTTATGAAATAGAGTTGTCTGGAATGTCCTATTCTGATATGTATTATAATAACAGTTTTATTATAATTTATTACTTTTATTACAAAAACAGTTATTACAACTGTCAACATTTTTTTTTTACTTCTGATCTACATAATACAATTATTTGCCTTTTAGGTATCACCATTAACGGAAGAAAGAGATTCCGTTTTCGATTTTATCCTTGCGGATGTTTTTATTGCAATGTTTTTATTAGGATAATGTTTAGGGCTGGTTAGGATTAATTACGTTGTGCATATTGTTCTTCATCAGTTAAAATCGTCCTTCGGTGTTATGATGATAAGATTTGATAATGAGTTTAAAATCTAAATAAGTATGTACACGGTTTTGTGCATTATATATATATATATATATATATATATATATATATATATATATATATATATATATATATATATATATACGTAAATATAAACATATATTATATATAATAAGTTAATAAATAAACAGATAAACAAATATGTAAATATATATGGAAATATATATATAATAAACATATATATATATATATATATATATATATATATATATATATATATATATATATATATATATATATATATATATATATAAAGTACTGTAAATATTCGTATAGAGTCCTCTTCTAATGTAGGTATGGAGCAATTTTTCGATCGCAAGATAAAGGTGTATGTGTTCGTGTGGGTAGGGGGAAGGGGGGTAGAGCATCAAGTCCTAGAACCAAACTCACGTCTGCACGGTGGTACTGCAAGACAACACCCAAACTCACAACTCTTGTGACGCTTTCAAATTACGCCTGTTTGATTAATTCATCTATAGATTACCCCCCCCCCCCCTACCCACACACCCCCCAACCCCATTCCTTGCTTTCATTACAATAATCGTCAAGACTAATTTCTATCAAAGCCATCTGTCTTGAACGGTCTTCTTGGACGGACGCTTCATTTCGGAAACTGGACTATGGTCACGTGAACATCATCATCGTAAAGACTCCCGGCATGCAACACTGAGGGTGGGGGTCGGGGTGGAGGGGGGTAGTAGCGGCCAGGCCGGCTGTGATTACAGTACGACTTGGTTTAAATTGGCCAACGGTTAATGAGGGCGCTAATGCTATGACGTGCCGACACGCTACGAGGGGCAGGAAACTCTCCGCTCATGACAGACCCGCGTGTGCAGACGTTTCTGATTTGATTCAATTATGTAACGCGCTTTAATGGCGGGGAGGAGTTTTTTTTTTTTTTTTTTTTAAAGTTTAAAAATGCTGGAAGAGCATTTATTTTCTACTTTGAGTTGCATTAGGGCGTTTAATAGAAACAATCCAGGAAATTAACAATGGGATGATGTGAATTCGATCCAGTAAAATCAGTTTTTACATTATACCAAATTTCGATTGCTAGTAGAAAAGAAGATACTGATCAAAGGCATGAAAACACTTATTTAGTAGAAGCAAAAGATTGGGAAATAATATATGTAAATTTGGGCTTTTATATATATATATATATATATATATATATATATATATATATATATATATATATATATATATATGTTTCTGTGTGTGAGTCTGTGTTTGTTTATCATAAATACGTTTATACGCTTCTGTGAAAGTTAAAAAAAAACAAAAGCAACAGAAAATGTGTTTCAATGAATCATAATTAGCTTCTGTTAGATTATTCTGAAGTCACAGTTATTGACATTTGTGACCATTTGTAATGCGTGACCATCTGTCATTATTGAAATATGCACGTTATCGTCTCGAAATGGTCGATTAGGTAGAAGATAAATTGGATGTTTAGATGATACATGAGTTGGTACGCTCTTTCTGGTGCAAGTCGGTACTTTCTGACTGTAGTCTCTGGTGCAAGTCGGTACTTTGTGACTTTAGTGTCTGGTGCAAGTCGGTACTTTGTGACTTTATTGTCTGGTGCAAGTCGGTACTTTGTGACTTTAGTGTCTGGTGCAAGTCGGTACTTTCTGACTTTAGTGTCTGGTGCAAGTCGGTACTTTGTGACTTTATTGTCTGGTGCAAGTCGGTACTTTGTGACTTTAGTGTCTGGTGCAAGTCGGTACTTTCTGACTTTAGTGTCTGGTGCAAGTCGGTACTTTCTGACTTTAGTTTCTGGTGTAAGTCGGTACTTTCTGTCTTCAGTTTCTGGTGCAAGTCGGTACTTTCTGTCTTCAGTTTCTGGTGTAAGTCGGTACTTTCTGTCTTCAGTTTCTGGTGCAAGTCGGTACTTTCTGTCTTCAGTTTCTGGTGTAAGTCGGTACTTTCTGTCTTCAGTTTCTGGTGCAAGTCGGTACTTTCTGTCTTCAGTTTCTGGTGCAAGTCGGTACTTTCTGTCTTCAGTTTCTGGTGCAAGTCGGTACTTTCTGTCTTCAGTTTCTGGTGTAAGTAGGTACTTTGTGACTTTAGTGTCTGGTGTAAGTCGGTGCTCTTTCTCTCTATACGTTCATTTTCGGCTCTAGCAATGCTGTAATATCTCGATCTATTTAAGTGTGACAAATAGGCACTATCTAAATATCTTATTTCAATTAGGCAATGCTTCACTATATAGTTTTACATTCGAGCAATGCGGCATCATCTAGCTTTGATTACATTTAGGCAAGGCGGCACCATCTATTGATTACATTTAGGCAATGCGGCATCATCTAGATTTGATTACATTTAGGCAAGGCGGCATCATCTAGCTTTACCATCGTGCAAGGCGGAAATATCTAGCTTTTCAGTCTAGCAAAGCGGCATTTTCTAGCTTTACACCTAGGCAAGGCGGCGCTATCTAATGGTACAGTGGCTCAAGGCAGGAATATCTAGCTTTTGTTTTAGTTAGGCATTGCAGGAGTATCTAGAATTTTTATTCAGTTAGGCAAGGCAGAAGTATCTAGAATTTTATTCAGTTAGGCAAGACAACTATCTAGCTTTACATTTAGGCAAGGTGGCATTATCTAGCTTTACAATCATCAAGCCGACACTATACGCGCTTTACAGTAGGCAAAGCGGCACTTCATAGCATTAGTAGACTATACTAAACTACTCTAAAAACACAGATATATCTTACATTAAGATCTACTGTGCTAGCTATCGCTTATCAAGGTATCTTAGCATGAAATATTTAAAACTTTGGTAACAATTCTAAACGATCACCCGATATAATACAACGACGTTTGAAGAAAACCGCTAGACCAGATCACGACACTGTTCTATTTGTCTCATCTTGTGTATCATTCAGTTGTTCATGTAATACATTATGCTCGCCCGTTTATTGATTCGTTGGGTTTCTTTTATCTTCTTCATAGGAGAGTGGGATAGCTGAGTATTAGTCATTTAGGTATTCGTGTTACTGGAGATGGTACGAGTAGAAGTAAAGTTTATTATATGCTAAGAATTATGCTTATTTTAAAAGTAAAGTTCCCTTTTCAAACCTGACGGTCCATAGGGTAAAAGAGTTCACCTGTTTAATGTGACCAAGGCATATAAAAGGGATAGTGTGGTCAGCAGCCTTTATTTTCCCCAACGCGAGTTAGGTACCCATCAGAGCTGGGTAGACTCGGGGACGTTTTATTGATTTGAACCCGGATTCGAGACTCACTCTACTGCTAGGCCACGATATTTTATTTTTCTGAAGTTCAGAACGAACTATGCTTATCAAATGAAACTTTGTTTTTATAAAACAGGGGTCCTCTACTTCAATTGCCCGATTAACGGTCCTAGGACCTTTGACCACAGGTGCTTTGACCATAGGGGGTTTGACCATAGGGGGTTTGACCACAGCGGAGCTTTGACCATAGGGGCTTTGACCATAGGGGGTTTGACCACAGCGGGGCTTTGACCATAGCGGTACTTTGACCATAGGGGGTTTGATCATAGGGGGTTTGACCATAGGGGGTTTGACCACAGGTGTTTTCTCAGCAGAGGGTCTTTGATCACAGGTGATCTATCAACTGGTGTTTAATCACAAGCGCTGCGTTCGGCTTCGATCATAGGTGTTTTGTCCACATAGGGTCTTTGATCTCAGGTGGTTTGTCCAATGCTGTCCATATATGGTAAGGATTTATTTTAAAAGTTTATAAATTATATTTTAAATTTCGACATGATGTAATAATATGTTAAAACGTGCTGTCCAGACATATGGTCAAACAGATGCACTGACATATTTGCGTGCTATAGCACATCTGTCATTTAGTTAACCATTTTATGAATTACATCTTTGACTATATTGTTGGCAAGTTTTGAATCATTTTTTATCCTTTATATATGCTATGTATTTTCAAGTACATCTACATTATTTATTTGTGAAACTTGTTATATGTAGCATTATTTGTGTTTCATTTACATTTAAAATAAATCTATGAGGCCTAGCACCAGCCTTTATGGGGAGACTAAAATATAGTTCTTGGCTCTAGGAAACATGTATAAAATCGTGTTAATTGTATCACACATATGATCAAAGCCGGACACAGCGCTTGTGATCAAACACCAGTTGATAGACCACCTGTGATCAAAGACCCTCTGCTGAGAAAACACATGTGGTCAAACCCCCTATGATCAAACCCCCTATGGTCAAAGCACCGCTATGGTCAAAGGCCCGCTGTGGTCAAAGCCCCTATGGTCAAAGCCCCTATGGTCAAAGCTCCGGTGTGGTCAAACCCCCTATGGTCAAACCCCCTATGGTCAAAGCACCTGTGGTCAAAGGTCCGCGCACCCGATTAACCGTTGATTGTGTTTCTTCAACCACAATGCATTGCGTTGAAATATCTTTCTTATTTGACTATTCAACATACCAATTGATGCGGTTGTCTTGCTATTATTTCTTTAACCACGATGCATTGCGTTGAAATATCTTTCTTATTTGATTATAGAACATACCAATTGATGCGGTTGTCTTGCTATTATTTCTTTAACCACAATGCATTGCGTTGAAATATCTTTCTTATGTGACTACAAAACATACCAATAGATGCAGTAGTCTTGCCATTATTTCTTCAACCACAATGCATTGCGTTGAAATATTTTTCTTATGTGACTACAAAACATACCAATTGGTGCAGTAGTCTTGCTATTATCTCCTCACCCACAATGCATTGCGTTGAAACATCCTCCTTTATGCTCACTTCTCCAATCTCTAAATCGGCATTTAATTTGAACCGATTCTTGACATTACACGAACTGAGTAGTCATCTTTCTCGACTGACCCTCGACCTTTAACCAGCGAGAAATCACCTTTCTGGACTAACAATACGCACCTAGCCTAGTTGTAAAGTCGCTTTTTTTTCATACGGCGCTGATTAGCCGTACACAAACGTGATAATTACTGTAGGATCACGCCCGACGTGTCTAGACTAGCCGCTACAACGTGACACAGGTAATTTTCTCGTCATAGCGCGCTGGCTAGTTATGATGTATTGTCAGACATCGAGGATATTGATTTTTCTATAAAAAAAGTTGTGAGATCTTCAGAATAAATTTTTAAACCAGTTTTTTTCCAAGAGTATTGAAATTTAATAATGTATAAAATGTATTATGAAACATTTTTTTTCCTGTATAATATATAATCAATTATTTAAACAAGATCGATTTTCTTTTGTGTAGAGAATAATAAGATCCTTTCAGATTTAACATTTCTTATTTAAATGTTTATAAACAGTTTTTTTTTACCTGCAAACATAGAATGTGGGTTTTAATGTTTGTCTGTGGGTTTGTAGTCACATCTTTCTAACTAATTGTTGACCGATTTCGACTGGAGCGATGTCTTAGTACGTAATTTCATTATCCGTAGAAAACACAAAATATCACGTTTACATATGTAATTAGATATTATACTAGTAATTACAAACTAATTTAATAAATATTAGAGAAAAAAAAAATCCATAGGGGCAGATAATTGTCAGTTTTGCTGTAGTCGCA
>NW_026733697.1:0-50000 GCF_028476545.2 Physella acuta | reverse complement strand
TTAAAAAAATATTTGAATTGATAAAATAATTCTAAACGGCTTTTCAACGGCTTATATGCAATACAAAAAAAATGAAAATGAGTGTAATCGATGGTTCTCAACAGCTTTAATTTTTGAAAAATTAACTATAATTTTATCGCTTGCCATATTTTTTTACAGATTTAAATATTTGTTTTAGTATGATTACATACACTTGTGACTGACTTGGACTCACTTGTATTAATTTAAAAAAAAATCTTTTTGACAGCTCTTCGACAACCTTAAAAAATAAACCTAAATTTTATCCAACAAGTATAAAGAATTTTTTTTGTTGATAAAAATAAGTGAAAAAGATACCAAGTTTTATTTCCTTCGCGTTAACAGACTCAAAAGGGAGATAATCTCCAAATTCAAAGAGTTATTGTTCCTGAATCAACTAAGTCTTTCCGTTTCCTGGTCGGGGTAGAATCTATAGCTTTCAATTTTACTTAAAGGATGGAAATAAAATACCTTTATAAAATTTCTGTTTCCGGGAAACTAAATTAAATAAATGACACTGCTGTTCTATAGATTAACATAACCGCACACTTTATTTACATATAAATCTGTCGATAAAACTCTACTTAGAATCTCGTTATCAAACCTGTTATGGGAACTAGGAAAGGGTACTAGATCAACTCTATAATTTTAACACAGGGGCTGATTCTGTTTAACTCTAACCCTAACCCTAACCCTGGATATCTACACAACGGCCTAAGGTTACTAACTACCCACTAGCATTGTCACTATGTAAATGTAAATACAAATCCTTGTTTTGTTCACACGCACTCACACATACAAAAAAAAAAAACAACAACCCACAAACACATTTATTTACATATCTATATATTTATAGGTGTTTCCATGACAAATGATCTCAGGACAAATGATTTCAGACAAAATATCTCACGGACAAATGATCTCAGGACAAATGATCTCAAGGACAAATGATCTCACGGACAAAAGATATATATATATATATATATATATATATATATATATATATATATATATATATATATATATATATATATATATATATATATATATATATATATATATATATATTTATATATTCGTGTGTATATGAACATTGTTTGCTGTAACTTCTATAGAACACCCGAACATAAGTCTTGATTTACTACTTAATCACCATTGTCCCACCACCATTGTATTTCCACATGGTACGTGCCCCACGTACTTGTTCAAATAATTTGAGACCATAGATGTACGATGCTGACTAAACAGCCCCACATCACGTCCCGGCACCCCCCGGGCCAGGCCGCCCACCATTGTCCGGCCACTTGGCGCGGTCAAGGATGGGAGGGATCGTCTGTCGACGGTTAGGGCTTACACGGTCACGTGACTCGGCTTATGGGATGTGGGGGGGGGGGGATCAGTTAAGGAAACGATGTCCCCGTGAGGTCTTAAAAAGCCACGATCTCAGTCTAGGAGCAGTTCCATATAAGTCTTCTTGGTAAAGTAGTAGACTGTAGATCAGAAAGTAGACTGTAGATCAGAAAGTAGACTGTAGATCAGATAGCATTATGTGATGTACTGACGTTGAAGTGGAGGAATCGGCAATAGTCTAGGGTAGGGGGGGGGGCTAGTAAAATCATTAGTTAATTGATGTAATTCAAGATGTATTTAAAATCGTATTCACTTTATTTAAAGTTGAGATCCGTGTTTGTTTAAATACGGTTTTATTATTAGATTTATATGCTTGTTTGATTATAAAAAAGTAACTAAATAAAGGAGAATAGATCCAACTAAATAAATAATTAAACAACTCATTAACTAAATTAATAAATACATAAATCTTCATGGCAAAACAATTCAGGTCGGAATTCGATACAACTTACTTCACTACAAGCTGTATAAGAGAGAACTAACTAGCCCCGTTGCAGATCTCATCATACACAACCCACAACACTAGGAACATTGCAACAGACATACACATTACAACCTATAGAGAAACGAATTTTGCTATGGGCATACAGCTCAAAAACTATGAACACCGGAACAGACACAAAATACGAATATACAAATTATATCTTACACAAATACGAAGTCTGAAAAAGACAACCTACACAAATACAAACACAGGAATAGTCAACGAAATGAAGGTTGCGAACATTGCAACAGATATACACACAACCACCCCTCACAACGCACATTGCAATCTTCCCACAACCAACCCCACAACAAACATTGCAACACACACACAACCAACCCACAACAAACATTGCAACAGACACACAACCAACCCACAACGAACATTGCAACATACACACAACCAACCCACAACGAACATTGCAACTTACACACAACCCACAACGAACATTGCAACAGATACACACAACTAACCCCACAACGAACATTGCAACATACACACAACCAACCCACAACGAACATTGCAACATACACACAACCAACCCACAATGAACATTGCAGCATACACACTACAAACCCCACAATGAACATTGCAACAGATACACACAAGCAACCCACAACTCATATTGCAACAGACACACAACCAACCCACAACGAATATTGCAACAGATACACACAACTAACCCCACAACGAATATTGCAACAGATACACACAACCAACCCACAACGAACATTGCAACTTACACACAACCCACAACGAACATTGCAACAGATACACACAACTAACCCCACAACGAACATTGCAACATACACAAAACCAACCCACAACGAACATTGCAACATACACACTACAAACCCCACAACGAACATTGCAACAGATACACACAACCAACCCACAACTCATATTGCAACAGACATACAACCAACCCCCACAACGAACATTGCAACATACACACAACCAACCCACAACGAACACTGCCACAGACACGCACCTAACCCCACAAGAAACAATTTCCGCCGACTCGTCTAGCCCGTGGAAAGGCCTGTGATCAGATCTAGATTTCGGGGCTGCTCTAGCCCCGGGGGGGCCGGGCTAATCATCGATTCATTAGTGCTCTCATCTGGTACCGTTGATTGCCTGATGGTCACATGACACATAACAGGCCATTTTGGGGAGGGAGCTATTTATCGGGGTCCTCACCGCTAAGTCGTAGTTTCCTTCTAGTGTGTGTGTAGTTAGCGATGGTCCACATTTTATACACCGCAAAAATCTCGTGCGTTTTACCTTCCAAAAATTGGTGTTTTATTGTTAGTTAACATTGAATATTTGCTGTTCCATTGGAGAACCTGACTGCCTATGCTGAAAGTGAAGTAGAGTTCACCTGTTTTTGTGACCTCGGCAAATGAATGGCTACTGTATACAGCACTATGCCCAGCCCCCTTTACTTTCTCTCAACGTGAGATAGGTACCCATCAGAGCTGGGTGGACTCAAGGACGGTTTACTAACTTCAACCCAGATTTGAACTGGAGACTTTCTGGTTAACAGTCTAGCACTCTACCGCTCGACCACGCCGACCCATCTACACCAACTTCATAGACCTAATTAATAGTCTTTCATTGAGACTTCTTTTTTCTACTTCTTCGTTTTTAATTCTAAAGTTGGACGGGGTTTCCTCCAATACAATTATGTATCATGTGGCAACATTTTATACGCCATATAGACCGTTGACTCCTATTTCAGCCTGTTATTCTTTCTGGATTTGCTTCCATAGCCTTTATCTACACAAGAACAAACTACAAGACAGCTGCTGTTTGATTTTAGAACTCTCATACCCATAAGGGTTGTTGTCCTCTTCTATTGAGTCTCAACTACCTGAAGTTTCAACTTGGGACCATTCCATTCCCTTTCACTGAAACAAACCCGCATTTTGCGATTCACCTTTATAATTCAACATTAATATTACAAACTACAAATCTTTGATTTTAGAATATTATTATTGTTATTAAAAACATTTGCAAAGCTTTGAGATTATAACATTAAAATACAATGTTCTAGCCATTTTTCTATGTTATTTGTCAAAGCTGAAAAAATATTGGAAATTTCGTATAAAAAATATAAATAACAGAACAGAGTCGTATAGTTCTTGAAATTCTACTAGTCCACATTCAGTGCAGTGAACTAAAATAATAACCCCCTTCCCACCCTCACTCTCTCTAGCCTACATCGATGTGTTAGGATCAAATATACGCTTGGCTGAAACGGACCCTGAAATTGTGCAATGTCTCATGTAATTGCAAGAAAGTCTTCTTCTAATGCTTCACTTTTTATTTGAACACTGGACTATTCCCTCCCCACCCCTCCCCCGAACCACCACATACGCCACATCTATAACCTAATCCAAAACTAACTATTGTCAAGTACTTAGCATCAACCCCACGTGATCGGATTTAGACAAATATTATTTTCCAAATCTTTGTTAGTCCCATAATTGTACCTCTTCATATACGTGTTCTCTAAAATATTAATTCCGATACCAGGGGTAGTTTGT
Organism: Physella acuta; assembly: GCF_028476545.2. Taxonomy (NCBI): domain Eukaryota; kingdom Metazoa; phylum Mollusca; class Gastropoda; family Physidae; genus Physella; species Physella acuta. The sequence goes on along the minus strand of NW_026733697.1, from coordinate 45,539 downwards.
GGAGGAATATCCAAGAATCCTTGATCTAAGCCAGCTCCTCTCTATGTTGAAGTCTTTTTTATCTACGTAAAAACTTGTTTTTTAAAACATTTTCTCTTGTCATAATAAATTAACTTATCAAAATATCCTTTCATCATATTTTCTGTTTTGTGCCTAAGACACATGGGGCCGAAATCAAAATACTCGCACGCAGATTGTTTTTTTAAAAAAATATAAATATGATAAATACTTATCACGATAAAGAAAACATCAAGTTTTATTTGTCAAAGCTGGATTTAATTTGAGATAATTGCTATCCGAAAGCATCGTCTTAAAATTAAACATTAAACAATTTCTTTCTTTTAAACATAAAATAGCCAAGAATGTGAGAACTGACACTCATACGAAAATGATATATTGGTGCTTCTCAGCACACCTACTGCACTTATCGTATCAATTAAGCAAGTATCTTAATTAAACCCTAATTTTACCATAACTTCTGACCTGACCATCTTGACTTGTCACCATAATCGAAACTGAAGCTTAACTCTAACATCGATACCGTCACAAAAACTCAACGATACGATTCTAAATTACCCCGATAATCTCCCTAAAACAACCTACGCATACGACGCATATGTAAATCCAGATATGTTACAAGATTGAAGAAAAATACCCAAGACCCCCAAATCATTATCTTATGACAATCCAACACAAAAAAATCCCCCTAACCATTCACGAAGCTAATGCATTTCAATTGAGCAACTCATCTCCTATGAATAACAAACGCGTCAAGACAGATGAATTGGCCATCGCAGCTCTCTAGACGGGTTTAACAAGGCAGCTAAATGCCAGTTATTTCATGAAATAATTTCTCCATCCTAGCTTACGTTTTTCTTCATCTGTTTCTTTTTTTTTTTTTTTTTTGCGTAAAGGCGTCGGAAGGACGGGGAAATCGACCTGATACATATTCATGAGAGGTTGATATTTCTAAATCAAATCTGTGACACCCATAACTCTGAGGTCGGCTATGTGATATGCATCAGACACGGCGGTGAGAGAGAATTTTGGGGGTGACAGACTTACATGACAGATGTTGGATTGACGAATACGACGATAGTATCGCAGAGAAGACAATAGTCTAACAAACTACACAGACTTCTGCAGTGGCGTAGCGAGGGGGGATATGTCCCCGGGCGCCGATCTTAGGGGGCGCTAAAATGTGTTGGAAAAATAAATTGAAAGCTTGAGGGGGAGGGGGGGGGCAAATCGAAAGTTTGAGGGGGGGGGGGGTTGCAAATCGAAATCTTGAGGGGAGTGCAAATCGAAAGTTTGTCCCCGGGCGCCGGGAGGGGTCGCTATGCCTCTGGACTTCGGTAAGGATAAACGCACATAAAAGACACACGTTAGATTAAAGACCAGGTGACATAATAATAGATAAGCCGTTGGAAAAAAAACCATTGTCAAGGAAATTAAACGATCCTGGCTTCATAGACAATCCTATAGACTAGTGGTTCTTAAAATTTTGAAGGCAAAGAACCCCCACCAGTTTCATATGTACATTCAATGACCCCTTCTTAATAGTTCTAATAGTTCTATAGTCCGTACTGACACATTCTGTTCGTGAATCAAATGAGTCAGGTGTGCGTCTTGACCTCAACCCAACTCTGAGACTGAATCACCGTACCGCTAGGGTTCCATCGTACACATGTTTAGAACCGCTGCTAGAGACACTTTTTTGAGACGAGATCTTTGAGCACAAGACATAGACAAGACACAAGAGAGACTGGCTAGTCTAATATCCGATAAGCTAAAAATTGAACCATTTAAACGTTGGAGGCGTGAACTATTTAGATGTCAGGTGTTGGTCGACCAACAGACTTGCTTTAGCTACCAAATAGGCATTCGTACTTCACCCTCAATCACAACACCCTTGGTCGTAGACATTAGTAACAATACCACTGTCAAAACCGTCAGTCACCATTTCATCTACACAACCAGCAGTCACCATCCAAGTCACCATCTTAACGTCAAAACCACCAGTCACCATCTCACTCACCATCACAGTCACCAACCCAGTCACCATCCCAACTTTACAACCAGCAGTCACCATCCTAATCACCATTCCAACGTCACAACCATCAGTCACCACCCCACCGTGACAAACACCCATCCTCCCTAACTCATCACCAGCATACATTTCTCATTCCCATCTTCCCACCATAACATCAATATCAACACCCATCACACCGAACCTGACCTTAACATCGACACACCACTCTCAATACGATCCTAATGTTTGTCAGCATTGTTCTGAACACGCCGTTAATATTTGCCAGCATCTCCTGAACACGGCATTAATGTTTACGACGATTCCTCTGAACACGGCCTTAATGTTTGCAAAGATACTACTGAACAAGACATTAATAGCGTTGTTAATCACAGGTCTGACCTAGAGACTAATGAACGCGTTGTTGTGTCGGTAAGGAAGATTGTAAGTAGAAAAATATCTTACTTTAAAAAAATCCGACCGTCACACGAGATTGTAGTGGTGATGCTGGCGTTTTACTGACAAGAGAAACAAGTTAATAAAAAGTCTAGTGACAATTTAAGCGCAATTTCCTTAATTAATTTTTTGTGACCGAACGAAAGGATATTTTTGAAAACTTGCTTCGGCAATATTGTTTTAAATTATGGCAGGAATCGATTGGTAAATGTTTCAAGTCGCTAAGTGGTCTGGTTGCCGAGATATGGGCCAAAAACTGCCTTTTTTCGAGGTTTTTTGGCTTTTCCGGGAAATCCATGAAGGAATTTCGGGAATATTTTTGGCCCACAATCATCTTCGGAACTTGCTTAACATATTTGCTTTTGGAACTAGTCATCGATATTGCTTCGTTGAGGAGAAGATACAACTTAAACCTGCGGACACACATCCATCACCAGAAATGACGAGTTAATAATCGCAATTGTCCAGTATGGAAATTGCGCTAAAAACTATTTTTAACAGTCTCCGGTAATTTATACTCTAGAATAATTTATGAACGTTAAGCTGCCCAGGTAAGAGATGCAAAGCTCCTGTCTACCCTGAGTAAAATTGTAGGTTGAAATACTATCTACGGATATAACGAATGTATCGTAAAATAAGTATCGTGTTCAGCATCTACCAATTTATTTTCTCAGCTTTCGTTCTTGATCAAATCTACCACGTTTAGTTTTGAGCAGCTCCGATTCCATCCTTAATACCACTTCCGTCTTTATACTTTCTTCCATCTTTATCTACCCTACCATCTTTATCTTACCTTCTATTTTTATATTTCCTTCCATCTTTATCTCCCTTTCCGGCTTCATCTCCCCTTCCATCTTTATCTCCCCTGTCCATCTTTATCTCACCTTTCCATCTTTATCTGCTCTTCCATCTTTATCTCCCCTGTCCATCCTTATCTCACCTTTCCATCTTTACCTCCCCTTCAATCTTTATCTCACCTTCCATTTTTATCTACCCTTCCATCTTTACCTCCCCTTCCATCTTTATCTCCCCTTTCATCTTTACCTCCCCTTCCTTCTTTATCTCACCTTTCCATCTTTATCTCCCCTTCAATTTTATCTCCATTTCCATCTTTATCACGCCTTTCCATTTTTTACCTCCCCTGTCCATCTTTATCTCCCCTTCCATCTTTATCTCCCCTGTTCATCTTTATCTACCCTTTCCATCTTTATCTCCCCTGTCCATCTTTATCTCCCCTTCCATCTTTACCTCCCCTTCCACCTTTATCTCCCCTTCCATCTTCATCCCCCCTTCCATCTTCATCTCCCCTTCCATCTTTACCTCCCCTTTCCACCTATACGCTCCAACATCACCTTTTTACCACCTTTCCTGTACGATGATTAAGCATGCTCTAAAAAAAAAATCAACCCATTTAAGATAACTTAATAGCGTTTGTATGTTCTTCATTTTCCAAAAAAAAAAAAAAAACAACCCATCATCAATACAAATGAAAACTGCATGATCAAAGTCAACCCAGCTCATTAATTGTGATTTTTGTCTCACATAAACCTGCACATGGCTATTTAAGCACTAGGCTTTGATAAAAAACAAACAAAAAACTTTTCATAATATTATAAAGTCGGTAATCGTTGCTTTATTTCTCAAAGGAGAAGAAAGCATTACCCAATTGCTTTGTATTTTTGAAAGGTAATTTATTAGTGAATCACTTATCCACTTTAAAATACACAGAACATTTTGTAAAACAATTTCACTTCAAAAGAAATATTAGAGAGCTGAATACCAGATGTACGTACACCGATCTTTTTACACTCTAGCCTGTACTTGTTTGATTAGCTTATTTATTCCTTTATCAAATCTTCGTCCGTCGTGTTTTATATAATTCTGCGATCCAATTTTTACGCAATGCTATACAACTTTTTATTTTCTTTTATAAAAAATATAAACACATGGTTTTATTTTAAGTCAGATAAATTAATGCCACATTGTTATATTGACAGTAAAGAATTTTTCCTCCTTTATACATTCAAAAGCGAGCTTTAATTTAAACTGTATGTTTCTTTTTTTTTAAGTCTTCAATTAATTTTTTTTTTCTTTTTAGTATTCTTTCTCGGTTGTTTATTCTTCTAAACAACGATTCGTATCTAGCTGAATGATGCAAGTGGCCCTTAATTAGATTGAGCGAGTTACGTACAGCCAGGGATGTAGGTGAAGTAGAGTTACAATGACAGCCACTTCCGGTGGAAGATGTTCTCTTTATTCTTAAATAAAATTCACATTTTTAAACTACTCAGTTTTAACTAATCACAATTCAAGAGTAGGTAACTCATACGAGGCCTAATTCAGACTACACGTTATTACCTGCCCCTGTTTCTATTATTAGAGCTGATGATGTAGTTCAACATAGCAGCAGATGCAGGCGGTCTTATCTTAAGTGACCAGTTAAGTTAATGGCGGGGCAGGTAATGGAACAGCAGGAGTCCCAGAACTCTTAGAGTCTTGTTGCACAAGGAGGGTGTGAGAACGGCTGGGAGAAATGATGACGTCACATACACAAACCCGACGGGGCGCAACGGCGTTTTCTGGCTATCTTGTTTTGATCAATTTTGTAATCAGTCTCATATGCAATACATATAAAAAACTACAATTATATATACATATATATATATATATATATATATATATATATATTATATATATATATGTATATATATATATATATATATATATAGGCATATATATATGTATATATATATATATATATATATATATATATATATATATATATATATATATATATATATATATATGTATAGTTAGATCTATATATATAGCCATATATATTAATATATATATTTAGGCATATATATATAATTTTTATTGAACATTTTTATAACATTGTCCGTAAAAAAAAAAGTCTGAAAGAAATACTTTAGGGGTAACAACCCCAAAACTCAAACAACTGCTGCCTTGCCGTTTTTATTCTTATTTGGACAATGCTATGGGAGCAACTCCAAATAAGAAAAGCAGTTTGAAATCGGAGTCAACGGCCTAAATAACGCTTAACAAGTTGACACGTGGTGCCTAATTAAAAATTAAAAACGAAGAAGAAGAAGAAAGAAGTTTAAATAGTATAAGAATTTGTACCAGACATATATTTAATACATTTCTACTCAAATTTTTACAATAACAATTAAAAAAAACATTAATCTTATTGTGTAAGTATACTATTGGGAGTAATTCTCTCCAACACTATCAGTGGCGTAGCCAGGATCGTCTCAAGGGGGGGGGGTGGTTCCAATTTTCACCCGGAGATAAACTTTCGATTTGCACCCTCCCACTCAAACTTTCGATTTGCACCCCCCCCCTCAAACTTTCGATTTGCACCCTCCCCCTCAAACTTTCGATTTGCGCCCCCCCCCCCTCAAACTTTCGATTTGCACCCCATCATACGTTTTATATATATATATATATACCGAGGGGTCTATGGGGGGGGGATTATGACCCCCCCTAACCCCCCCTGCCTACGCCACTGAACACTATTAAGTATTACGAGTCAATAGTTTAGGCGCCGTATAGGCCGTTGACTTAGACTTCAGCCTGCTTTTCTATCTAAATTTTTTCTCGTGGCATTGGTCTATCCAAGAACCCACAATAAGGCAGCTGTTGCTTGTTGTTTTATCTTGGAGTTTCTTTTCTAGATGGGTTGCTGCCCCTATCTATCTATTCTTCTTCTTCTTCATTCTTAATTTTTAGTGTTGGAAGGGATCGAGCCTTATCTGCCAGAGGGTTTGAACTCGAGAGTTTTTTTGAATTTTTCAACCATGAGCTTTTGCCAACTAGACCACGCGTCTATCACAATTAAAGATACGTGTCAACTGGGGTTATGCGCCATTGAGGCCATTGACTCCGAATTCAGCCTGCTTTTCTTTTTGGATTTGCTTCCATAGCCTTTGTCCAACCAAGAACAAACTACAAAGCAGCAGTTGTTTGATTTTGGAGTTGTCTCTCCTAGAAGAGTTGCTGTCCCCAGCTAACGAACCTCATCTGCCCGAGGGTTCGAACTCGAGACGGTTTAGCAACCGTGAGCTTTACCGTTTCTGTCTCTATCTACTGGACACGGGGTAATGAACTCGGGACTTTCGAAATTACCAACCATGAGCCACCCCACCTGACCACAGCGACCTCGGTTTATTTTCTCACTTGAGCACATTGACAGCTTTTTATTATCAAAATATCTATATATATAATTCTCTTCTGGGATCAGTTAGAAAACAAGCTGCAAGCGCCTCCTTGCAGTCCCCTCTCTTTCTCTCTATCACTATCACTACCACCCCCACCCCACCCCCACATTGTCTGGTGAGCTGTTGTCACGCTGTTTACATTTTACAATCACAGAGACGGGTTTGGTGACGGCTATTAGGGGCAGATAATTTAGTTTGAAACGATTTTAAACTTAGAGGAGGTAACTAAGAGGAGGCTGCTTTCACGAGGGGGGGGGGGGGTTTAGTGTTTTTAAGCAAATATTTTCAGTGGCAGCATTGGTACTGTCGAATTCACAAATTAAATAAAAAAGAAGTAGGCATGAATATTTAATTTCTAGTACTTTTAAAAAGAAAAGTGTAAACAGGTTGTGGTGAATTTTCCTCTTTTCATAGTTCCCTGCCCACTCTCCCCAACTATTTGGTAGGTCACCGTGATCTGTGGACGACTTGGCTATTCATCAAAAATTTCTGGACCTCCCGAAACGCAAATAATGAACATGTCTCGCCATACGGAAGCCGCACCACGTGATCCGGAGAGATTTGCATATGGAAACATGAGCCGGACCAATATGGAGTGAAACTGATTTAAGGGCGCCGGTCGTTGTGTGGGATTTTGTTGTTGACATGTGAGTGTGTGTGTGAGGGGGGGGGGGCGGGGGAGGGGCTTTTGTTGTTGACATGTGAGTGTGTGTATGTGGGGGGCTTTTATTGTTGACATGTGATTGTGCGTATGTGTGGGGGGGGGGAGGGCTTTTGTTGTTGACATGTAAGTGTGCATGTGTGTCGGTTCGAGCGTGAAGTGTATGCATTTGTGTGTAAATTGGGTTGGTATTTCTACGCATTAATTACATGAAATTACATGTAATTTTAAATATAATACATATATACACACACACACACACACACACACACATATATATATATATATATATATATATATATATATATATATATATATATATATATATCTAATATATAAAGCTCAATTCTGTATGTAAAAATAAGTTTGTTTGTCGTTGACATACTTCGATAGATTTAGTATAAATTTATGAGTTAAAAAATTACTATTGAAAGTGTTGGGAAATAATTTTCATTTTTCAAACTGATAGTAATAATTGTCGGTATGTTCATTAAACACAATTTTAAAAAAAAATAAAAATTCTAATTATGTCTGAAAATTATTTATATTTAGTCCTTTGGCACTTACTTCCCTTTGATAAATTAGGAAAACACAATTACTTCCTTTTATAAAACATTGCATTAGTGGAAAAGAATTTACTTTTTATTACTTTGTTTTGGTGTTGGGAAAAAAATAATTACATAATTAGCGGGGATTGATCAAGTGCAAATGTTGTAGGTATTTTACGAGTAAGCTTGGAGTATTATAATTGTTCATTTGGTTTGGTTTGGCACCTACGTTCGTTTAAGTGAGTGCAAAAGACTATGAATAAGTTGGGGTACTATAGTCGATTATTAAGCTGTAACAGGCGATTCTGCCCCGGGCTAGACTGTGAGCACTTTGCGTTTATGTTCGCGTTAGTGTTTTCTTTCTGTTTAGGTTGGGTTTGCGTTAGTGGTTGCGTTTTGATTTGGTTCGTTTTTGTTCTTTCTTTTTTCGTTTGTGTTTTTTCTTTGGGTTTGTGTTTGTATTTGTGTTTGTGGTTGGTTTTGCGTTTGGATTTGGTTTGTTTTCGTTTGCTTTTTCGTTTGTGTTTTTTTCTTTGGGTTTGTGTTTGTGGTTGGTTTTGCGTTTGGATTTGGTTTGTTTTCGTTTGCTTTTTCGTTTTTTTTCTTTGTGTTTGTATTGGTGTTTGTGGTTGTGGTTGGGTTTGTTGTTAGGTTTTTGTTTTCGTTTGCTTTTTTGTTTGTTTTTTCTTTGTGTTTGTATTGGTGTTTGTGATTGTGGTTGGGTTTGTTGTTAGGTTTTTGTTTTCGTTTGTATTTGTAATTGTGTTAGCGTTATGTTTGCGTTTTGTTGTTTTGGTTGGTTGTGGTTTGGGTGGGCAATGCCGGGTTTATTACTAAACACACAGGTAATGGTCTTTAACAGAAAGGTTTTTCACAGAAGCCAGAGCAGGGCCTGCCCGGGACGGCTATTTTATATATATTATAGGCTATATATACACATAAATAGTCATATATAAATATATATATATATATATATATATATATATATATATATATATAGTTTTATATATATAGTTTTATATTTATAGGCTATATATAATTGCACACACACACACACACACACACACACACACACACACACACACACACACACACACACACACACACACACACACACACACACACACACACACACACACACACACACACACACACACACACACACACACACACACACACACACACACACACACACACACACACACACACACACACACACACACACACACACACACACACACACACACACACACACACACACACACACACACACACACACACACACACACACACACACACACACACACACACACACACACACACACACACACACACACACACACACACACATATATCTATAATATAAGCGGGCTGTGTCTGTCCTTCCTTCCGTCCGTCATCGCTATAGATTTTGAAACCATAAAAGTAAACATCGCACCATTTAGTGTTTTGCAGTGCATCGCATTGTCTTATTATAAGTATTAGAGTAGGGTCTGTTTATATAACGACATAGAGCTATTTTATAATTTCCACTGTTTGTACAATTTTGCATAACGTAAAGAGAATATTAAATACACGCACATTGCTAAAACATATTAAAAGGATCAATGTCAAATATCGTTTTCGTTAATATTTCTAGAAAAAAGTGGATACATTTTTATAACATAATAACTGTAGGTTAGAAAAATCTAATTAAACTGTTTAGTAATTTTGCCAAGGGAGGTATTTTAAAAATAAATTTAACTCACGCTAAAAATGTGAATGCAGAATCTGCAAGAAGGAATAATTGTTGGAATAATATAATTAGCAAAATGTGAATGCAAATTATGCATACGTGTAAGAGTACATTATTGTTGGAATATTATAATTAGCATTGATTGATAAAAGGCTATTTTTTTATTTATTTTATTCACTGAATGTAATGTTTACTACTTATAATTTTTAATCAACTATTAAGCACTATTATAGACGCGTCATCACGTTCATTTGGTGCGAAATGGTTTTAGTTATGAAACTCTATTGTAATTTTTTAAAATTTAAAGTACTGGGAAAAAAATGCGTGAATTGATAAAGTGATATAATATGGTAGGTAAAACACGGATATTTTAAATACTGCTGGGGGTTTTATAGGAGAGGCGTAGAGAGGGGGGGGGGGGGACATATGTCCCCGGTTGCCGACCTAAGGGGGCGCTAAAGTGGGTTGAAAAAAATGTGCGGGGAGAGGGGGGTGGTGGAAATAGGAAGTTTGAGGGCGGTGGGAGGGTGCAAATCGAAAGTTTGAGGGGGGGGGGGGGGGTGGGATTTTCAAATCAAATTTGGTGCAAATCGAAAGTCTGAACGGGGGGGGGGGTGCAAATCGAAAGTTTAAGGGGTTGGGGTGGAAATTGAAATTTTGAGGAGAAGGGGTGCAAATCGTAAGTTTGAGGGTGGGGGGGGGGGGGGGGGGGTCAAATTGAAAGTTTTTCCCAGGGCGCCGGAAAGGGTTTGTTTTATTCACTGTGTCAGACGCGTCCGGCGGCGCTCAGGAAGGGCGCGATTTGGCGCTACGGGCTAGACTGTGAGCAATATGCCTTTATGATTGCATTTAAATTGTGTTTATGTTATGAGTGTTGTGTTTGTTTTTTCTTTTGTGTTTTTTTTTTCGTTCGTTTGTGTTGTGTTTAGTTTTGTTCTGTTCCCCAGTTGGTACATTTAAAAAAGATTTACCGTGGCGGAGCACGGGATGCAGCTAGTATATATATATATATATATATATATATATATATATATATATATATATATAACGAAGCTTCTAACTATAATTATTGATATAAATTTTCATTATACTGAAGGTGTTTTTTTTGTTGTTGTTGCTAGTCTCCTATTTATAATATGAATTTGAAATATTATTTGAGTAATTTGACATTTTTACACTCTCTTATTTGACATACATTATTAAACTGGATACTGTATTTTAGAAATTGTATTTTGGAAAAAATAACAGCGACGGATAGTTTTTCATCCTGTCTCTCAAAGTTTTGAATTACATTTTAGTCGAGGGAATAGCAATATTTTTAAAAGCATGGTACTTGTTACTAAAAATAGCAGCACTGTTTGAAATCGCCCGTAGGGTTGGTCGCTCACTGCTGTAGAAATAAAGAGATGATGAATTGGGTTACGGTTCGGGAAAATCCATACAGTCGAGTCGTGTTGCGGTGTTTGGCGCGCAATGTTGTTGGTGTTTAGTACTGAAGAAAAACACTGAACGAAATAAGAGCTTCATTTTTCCGCTTTGTGCGCTTAATGATTTGGTTGGTAAATAGAATGTTTGGTTGTTTAAAAGTTGGGAGGCGTAGGAATACATTTCGATAATTTAGTCTGGTTAGCAGCTAAGTTCAAAAAGGTTAAAAATTAATGCCCATTAACAGTCTAGTGATGTGGTTTAATCAACGATGTCTTTTTTTCCCCATGAGGTTTTTGTTATACTTTTTATCTTTTCTTGCCATATCATTGCATATTTCAAATTGCAGAGATATTTCTACTACGATTTTTAGATTAGATTATCGGATATAGACCAAACAGCTTTTCAGCTAATCCATGTTCTAGGCTAATCTCTCCAACTGTCCCCAGGTGTATCTAATCTTCTTGGTGTCTTCTTCCAGGTCACGTCTCCAGGTCTTCCTTGGTCTGCCTCTTTTTCTTTTGACCTGTGGATTCCAGGTGAGGGCCCGTCTTCTTTTACATACTGAGTAAGTGTATGACAAATATATCTCAGTTTTATCCTCAAGATCTTTCATGGTTTCATGGTGGAGCTATCGTGGTCTCTCTCTCTCTCAGTGGCGTCGCTAGGTCGGGTGTCACCCGATGCGGAACTTCGTAGTCTCACCCCCTCCAAGAAACAAAGTATATTTATATATGTGTGTGTGTATGTGTGTGTGCGTTTCGGTCTACTTAGGCTTATAATTTAAATATATGCCGCATATTTAATCATTAATGCAACTGGAAAATAGCATTTTTCTTCTGTACATTTTGCTAAGTTTTGCCATGGTGTCACCCCCCCCCCTAAATGCAGTCACACGATGCGGTCCGCACCTCCCGCCCGCGCCCTCGCTACGCCTCTGCTCTTTCTCCCTTTCTTTCTCTCTCTCCCTATCTTTCCTTCCCTACACTAATGTTTAGACAAAGTGTTTACGGTTGGGTGATTCAGCCTGCTGTCTAGAGAGCCTCGCTTTGAGTACAGGGTTGCGTTGCTAAGGTCACATGACTAATGCTCTCAGACGAACTATCACAGACGAAATATCTCAAGGACATAAAATCTTAGGACAAATAGGACATATGATCGTAGGAGAAAATATATCTAGACAAATTAGGACAATCGACCTAAGAGAAAGTATAACAGGACAAATTAGACATAATATCTCAAGGCTAATACCTAAAGGGAATATTTTGTATGAGATCTTTTGTCATAGATTCATTGATGTTATTCCGGTCGGAATTTTTTGCATTCCAATTGCATTTAGTTTTTTTTTTTATTTCATATCTCTATATTTTTTTTTATTTTAAGATTTTTCTATTGAAAGATTAATTACCTGTTAATTAATTAATCACACTGGTGAATCCCTATGAATATGATTCAATGCTGTTTTAAGGAATAAATATTTATACATATAATCTGGTATTACATAAAACAAATATTAAAAACATTTATGATAATAGGCTTTTAAATACAATGAAAAAATAAAAGAAAATAAATTTGCTTTCTTTAATAAAAGCATTGGCTGCTCAAGAAATTTCATTAACATTTCAGCAAGCGATTTTTTTTTCTAAAACAAGAGAGAAAATCCGTATTTTGTACTCGTGTATAAAAAGTAAAGTTCCTCTTACACACCTAAAGATCTCTAGCAGATGAATTGGAGTAGCAGTCTACCGCTTTACCGCTTTAGGCCACGCTTTCGGTGTAAACATTTTGGTTATTTTGCATTTTTAAAATTTAAAATGTTCTATTTCATCTAATTTGATATAATGTAGATTAAAGAATAAGACTAAGTTTTATTAAACAATTAATACGATAATATTTTATTTCGGTTATTTTTGGTTAAGTCTACAACCGTCCCCCCCCCCCCCCACCCCGCAACCTGACTCAATATTTTAAACATTTTGCTATTGAACCTGTTCATTAACGACAATTATCTATCCTAGAGCTGAGTCCGATATATAGTTGTCTGCCCTTTGGTTACTAAAAATAAGCCTTCAATTAATTTTTAATGACTAATTTATCTTCCAATTAGACATGCGTACGTTGTCACCGAATACGATTTTAATCTGGAAAAAATTGCTGAAGTTGGTCTAAAATAGTTTCAAAATTTGTGAATAACAGACAAGCAGATAAAGTAACCTAAGTAAAACATTACAAAAAAATAAATAACCAGAAATGTATTTTCTTCATTAGTACAGTCAATTTAATTTTCTCTGACTTAATCTCAAGTGGGGGATCAAGTTCTGGTTCATTGTGATTTATTTTCAGTGCAATTAAAGATTTTTCTTTACTGTGTAGCTTGTATGTTTGTTAGATTTTCAACCCAGCCCAGATCAACTTCCCCAAAACGCTGAAAATATTATCACCCTTTAGCCTCTTATAAATCAGAATAATCCTGAGCCTGAGTGGCCAACACGATAGCACACTCGCCTGTGACACATCATGTCGTAGGTACGAATACAGAATGCGACACACATAAACTGAATTGTAACTTAGTTCTCAGCTCTTGTTATTTTGGTTAAAGACATGAAACTTTTATTTCAACTTCTAATCAGCCGTTGATGAAACGGACACATATTTTTTTTCATTATATTTCGAAATGGAATGTATACATTTATATATAAACTTATATTTTTAACAGTGTCCCTCCCCCACCAAAATTTTAAAGTACCCCCCCTCCCCCAGAGAACAAAGTCTGAAAGAAACACTGGTTAGGAAACAAAAAAAAAAACATCGACTAGACCACGGGTTCCCAACCTGGGGGTCGCGACCCCCCTGGGGGTCGCGAAGGTCTTTATGGGGGGTCGCCAACTGGTATACTAAACCTTAGTAATTTAAAACAAAACATAAATATTTAGAAGTTTTTTTTAAAATTCGGCTTCATTAACATCACTGGAAATGTAATAGAGAAGAAACAAAGCGCACTGTACAAAGATGTTCTCAGTCACGAATCTATCAAATCTTCAAAACTAAAACGTCATTTGAGACGAGTCATTCGGAACACACCAAAAAATACATGGAGTCCTTTCGTCGGTAAGAAGCTAGTTGCAAACGCCACAGGCTTGATCGAATTGGAAGTTTTCTTCAGCATTAGTGCAAGCATCAAATGAAGTCGCGATAGAAAATGCCAAGCAAAAAAAAACAAAAAAAACAATAAGTGAAAATCTCGTCAAACGCTGCATGTACGTAAATGTTAAATAACACATTTTTATTGAAATTAAGCTTTCACCATTGTTTGCTTTTCAAGTTGATAAATCAACAGACGCGAGTTCGTGTTCGCAGTTGCTGGTCTGTGTCTATATTCATGCGGATGATAGCAAAGAAGAGTTGCTCTTTTGTGAAGATAGCATGGAGAAAATAAATACCTTTTTTGAAACTGGATGATTAAAATGGGTTAGAACGGCTGTGGGGGTTTGTACGGATGGTGCGCCATCTATGTTTAGCTCAAAATCGGGCTTTCAGAAAACAGAAAAGATTTAGCTCCCTAACCACTTCCCTAACCAATCGACATCAAGAGTCCATTGCTAGTATAAGTCGTAATTTATATAAAATTTGGAGCCTTCAAAGAACTGAGCAAAAACATTAATATAGATCACGAGGTTCTGCTCTTGTACACTACAGTACGCTGGCTGTCAAACGAAATGTTGTAAATTGTGTTTTTGAATTGAAATCTGAAATCAAATTGTTCTTGGGAGTGCAAAGGAAACAAGACCTTTTGGTATACTTAAAACGACATAGAGTGGTTGAAGAGAGTATCATACCTAGCAGATGTGTTCGAACATCAAGATAAGCTTAACCTGAAGCTTCAGGGAAAATGAACGAACATTATAACTTTCCATGATAATCTCAGGGCATTTTTATCAAAGCTGCAAAATAGGTAAAGAAAATTAATCTTGGAAATACTGTAAATTTGAGAAACTCTGCGGTGTGGTAGATGAATCTGATTGTGAGATAATTAAAATTTTGAAAGAAGCGATTTCTGGGCATCTTGAATCTCTTGAAAACGAACTGCATCGCTATTACTCTGAGCTGAAAAAAAGAAGAATCTGCATTTACGCATTACCCATTCCCTTCTTCCCTTGATGTTGCCAGCATTCCCGATGAATTACAAGATGAATTCTTTGAATTGCAGAATGATTCAGAGTAAGATGAAAAACTGCAGACACAATTTTGGTGTAGTAGGCTATTCACCATTCATACCCAAACGTAAAATTGATTGACTTTTCGAGAATATATTTTCAACACTATTCTTCTATTAAAAACAAAATTAAGATAATTATAATGACATAGGTTGGTGTTAACAAAAATTTTTTAAATTAAAAACTTAACCACGAAGGTTTAGTGAATAGTATGCAATTTTACTCATGCTATTAAAACAGTTATCAAGAGTAGTTCATCTTGAAAGTCTACTAGAAAATCTTATTTTAGTGATTATTAATTTCCATACTAATTTCGGCTTTTTAATTCTATGGGGGTCGCAGGTCACTTACTTTTTATAAAAGGGGGTCGCCACTCGAAAAAGGTTGGGAACCACTGGACTAGACATTGTTGCTAACATCAGAATTATATTTTTGTCTTAGTATTGAATCTGCTTTATCGACCGTCATGTCTTCATTTTGTTAAATTACCAGACCCCTCCCCCCACCCATCAACCCAAACTCCCACATCATTAAGGAAAACCGATCAGACCAATAGACATCGTCTGCAACGTATCTAATCAGGTTCTAAATATAAGATACATTTTAGACGGGCACAAAATATCGTAACATCGAGTAATTAGATTCTACAAAGAAGATACATCATAGACAGGTGCGACTTAACTTTATGTAATCTAACTTTATGTAATCTAACTGTATGTAATCTAACTGTATGTAATCTAACTGTATGTAATCTAACTGTATGTAATCTAACTGTATGTAATCTGAATCTACAAAGATGATTAATGATAGACAGTTGCAACTTAACTTTATGTAATCTAATTTTATGTATTCCTATAATACAAATCATAGACAGTTGTAACTTATCATAACTTTATGTAATCTAACTTTATGTAATCTATCTTTATGTAATCTACCTGTATGTAATTCGATTTTAAAAAGAAAATACACCATAGACCGATGCAACGTATGTTAACTTTATGTAATATAACTTTATGTAATCTAAATTTATGTAATCCGATTCTACAAAGACATGTGCAAAGTATCTTAGGTTTATGTAATCTAACTGTATGTAATCTAACTATAGGTAATCCGATTCTACAAAAAAGATACATCATAAACAGGCGTATTGATTGTAATTTAATTAAGATGGACGTGTTTTTTCTTCTCTCTCTGGAATCCAACCTCCCGTGTCGTTGACTGGCATTTACATAATTACTTTTCTCTTGTCCTTGTAGGCGGGGGGAGGGCTGGGAGAAATCAATGTTGAAGACAGCAGCGATGTAAACTAATGTAGCCGTAACACGATATTGCTGGTAATGTATCTTGTCCTGGCTGTTTATGTCGCTACAACATACAGGGCTATTTGTATGGATTTTAAGTGCGGCTGTAATAGGTTTGGTTCTTTAAGTAGTTATTAGTGTACAGGATTACTAAAACTGATGTAAGTTTTTGGTCATTAATGTAGCTATACATAGATATGACTAAAACTGTTGTAAGCAGCTGAACGTTGGGCAGCAATACAACTGAATACTTTTACCAGCATTGGCAGATTTTTCTTTTATGGCATGGTTATTCTCTCTTTATTTTGTTTTCATAATTCAGAAACCCTGTCATTATACTATCCATGCAATTATCCTACCCCTACCATTATCCTACAGTGGCTATTATCCTACCCCTACCATTATCCTACCCCTACCATTATCCTACCCCTACCATTATCCTACCCCTACCATTATCCTACCCCTACTATTATCCTACCCCTACCAACATCCTACCCCTACCAACATCCTACCCCTACCAACATCCTACCCCTACCAACATCCTACCCCTACCAACATCCTACCCCTACCAACATCCTACCCCTACCAACATCCTACCCCTACCAACATCCTACCCCTACCAACATCCTACCCCTACCAACATCCTACCCCTACCAACATCCTACCCCTACCATTATCCTACCCCTACCAACATCCTACCCCTACCATTATCCTACCCTTGCCATTATCCTACCCCTGTCATTATCCTACCCCTGTCATTATCCTACCCCTGTCATTATCCTACCCCTGTCATTATCCTACCCTGCCATTATCCTACCCCTGTCATTATCCTACCCCTGTCATTATCCTACCCCTGTCATTATCCTACCCTGCCATTATCCTACCCCTGTCATTATCCCACTACCATTATCCTACCCCTACCATTATCCTACCCCTGTCATTATCCCACTCTACCATTATCCTACCCCTGCCATTATCCTACCCCTGCCCTTATTCCACCCCTGACATTATCCTACCCTTGCCATTATCCTACCCCTACCATTATCCTACCCCTGCCATTATCCTACCCCTACCATTATCCTACCCTACCATTATCCTACCCCTACCATTATCCTACCCCTACCATTATCCTACCCCTACCATTATCCTACCCCTACCATTATCCTACCCCTACCATTATCCTACAGTGGCTATTATCCTACCCCTACCATTATCCTACCCCTGTCATTATCCTACCCCTGTCATTATCCTACCCCTGTCATTATCCTACCCTACCATTATCCTACCCTACCATTATCCTACCCTACCATTATCTTACCCTACCATTATCTTACCCTACCATTATCTTACCCCTGCCATTATCCTACCCCTGCCATTATCCTACCCCTGCCATTATCCTACCCCTGTCATTATCCTACCCCTACTATTATCCTACCCCTATCATTATCCTACCCCTGTCATTCCTACCTCTTCAATCATCCTACCCCTCTGTCCATATCCTCATCAGACCACATCTACTCTAGAACATAATCTACAAAAAACAAACAACAAAAAAAACCAATACCGCCAATTCTAGGCTAAAAAAGCTTATAAATCTTTGTATTCCCCTCCAGTTCGCCAAGCACCCGTCACTTCTTATTAACCTCACCCAAAAATGTCTGTAATAACCTCAATATTATCCCCCCACTTTTAAAAATATTTTTTTCTCCAAAAAGTTTTTATATAATTTTCTAATTTATCAAAGATCACATATGAAGATGAAAATAGAGTTCTCATCTCGATCACTCTTTTGAACTTGGGGTTACCGGAAAAAATGGGGAGTGTATCTAGTACGCATGCGCTGAACGTCCCTTTGAGATTACGAAAACTCCAAAGACATTTTGGTTAGTTTATCCATGAAACTAATCCTGTCTAGCCAAGGTCATATCTAAAGACAGGGCTCAGAAACGACGGTCAAAGCTAAGGTTAGGATTAAGTTAAAGCTGGTAGCGAGAGTCTCTTCCAGGCATCTCTTCGGGGGTGGGGGGGGGGGGGGTGGGGGTTGCGGAGCTCCCCCGAAGAAAGTTTACCGCCCTCCAGAACGAAATGTAATTTATATACAGAAATATATACTTCAAACAAGCCCGCCTCCCCCCCCCCCCCGGAAATTTTGGTCCGCCCCCCCCCCCCTTTCGAAAATTTCAAGTGCCCCCTCACACCCCCCCCCCCCTCCTGGAGAAAAGAGTCTGGAAGAAACACTGCTGTTAGCTAAGGCAACATAGTGTGACAAATCACCATAGGGTAAAGTAGATTTTTTAACAATAGTGTAGCAGGGTAAAGTAGATTTTGTAACATTAAGGACTTATATGGCGGCTACGGAACTGCTTTCCACTCTAAAATTAATAGAGGCGAGAGGCTTGATGTTATTAACTACAGTAACTTGACACGTGGAATTTAATTCCAGAATAAGCACTTTCCCGAATGTGACACTTGCCCAAATGTGACACTTGCCCGAATGGAGACTTGCTAAAATGGACACTTTCCCCTATGGAAACTTGCCTGAAAGGACACTTGCTAAAATGGACAGTTGCCCGAAATGACATTTGCCCGAATGGACACTTGCCCGAAAGAACATTTGCTAAAATGGACACTTGCTCGAACGGACAATGGGACGAATGCCCGAAAGCCACTTGCCCGAAATTTTTATTTTTTTTATTAAAACAAATTTTGTCGACCACCTTGACTGTTGCCCTAACTAATATCGTCACAAGGTGGTAGAAAAGGGTGGGGGTAGGGGGCTCCGCATCAGTTAACACCATTTAGGGTTTGACACCAAATCAAAAAAATTGAAATTGACCGTCAAAACAATGCTTTAGCCGCACTTTAGCGTGTTCGGAAAACCAACTAAACATTGAGGAAAGAATGCAAAATACTTTTATTTAGCTGTATAATAATGTAGCTTTTGCACACGGAAGAGATATAACTTCTCCTTGGGGCAGAAGAAGTAGAGTTCATCTGTTTCATTGACAGAGTTTCTTCCAGGCATCTCTCCGAACGAAATGAAATTTATATAATTTATATTGAAAATATATACTTTTAACAGTGTCCGCCCCCCCGAAGAAAGTCTACCGCCCCCCGAAAATTTCAAGGGCCCCCCCCCGGAGAAAAAAGTCTGGAAGAAACACTGTTCATTGACCTCGTCATAGTGTGCTCAGCACTATTCTTAACCGCTTTTGTATATCCCTGAGTCAAGTACCCATTAGAGCTGGGTCAACTCAGGGACTTCTTTACAGATTTTAGCCCGTTTTAAATTAACAATTAAAGAAAAAAAAAACAAGTAAAAAAATATAACAACTGTCTGTGACCCTGCTTTAGACCTTTGACCTGACAAAATTTAAATAAACTCAAAAACAAACCACAGCAAGCAGACGCTCCACTTTAATATCACGTGACGCGTCATTTGACGATTGTCTCCCTTATCCCCCCACCCACCCTTCCCCCCTGCCCACGAGCACATCACAAACCTCGCAGACCAGCTATTAACTCTTGCTTTGATGTATCGGGAGGTAACTCGTCTATCACAGACTGATCTCCCCTGATAAAAACATCAGGATGCTCGCCCCTTGCTATGTTTTGCTGGGATGAAAGACGAAAATTCTTCAGCAGTCGTTAGTGCTAATGCTAATATTTCAGCATTTATGAACTGTATTTTTCTTAATGAGGCCCAGCAAGGCTTTGATTTGTTGAATAAAAGGACATCTTCCGGCTAACTGTAGAGGTATTTATTTCTTTTAAATATTTGATTAAAGTGTAATAACAGAGAGGTTTTCATTAGCAGTCCCTTTTATTTACATATCAATATTAACTGTATTTATTCTTATATTACTCTTATTCTTATATTACTCTTATATAATACACTTTATTATACTTGAGAGGTTGGCGTGTTTATTTAATTTAAATTGGATTAAGTGGTAATACAGTTTTTCAGTAGTTGTCAATTACATATTAGAAATTGATTAAAAATGCTTAAATACTATGCGAATGTAGTTTTTAGAGCCTACAGTAAATACTAGAGAATCGAAATGGTCATACACGCAAGTAGTTGACACAGTTTCTTTCAGGCATCTGTAGAAAATGTATATTTTTACCAGTGTCCGTCCGGAAATTTTAAAAAGTGCTTCCCCCCCCCCTCTCCCCCGCCCCTTTCCGGGAAAAAAAATTGTCTGAAAGAAACACTGATAGTTGAGTGAAATAGGCTTTGCTTTAACGTACCACGTTTTGAAAATATCACGTCCTACATTTACTGAGCCTATTGTCATGTTTTGTGATGGCTAATTAACTACAATATTAAAGTAATTTGATGATTTGATATGCTTGCTTGTATTCATTTGCATAATTTTTCGTCAATATTGAGTTTAACGAGAGCTAGTGATAGAACTGTTGACGAATAAATTTTTGTTAAGTTTTGCTTCTACGCGAACACTTTGACCTCTTTGTGAATGTTATCAGTCTGTTTCATATATATATATATATATATATATATATATATATATATATATATATATATATATATATATATATATATATATATATATATATATATATATATATATATATATATATATATATATATATATATATTGTGGAATGCTTAACCATGTAAAATTTTTAAAAGCAGTCTTTATATTGGAAAGTTCAGTTCTTAACCAGTGTTTCTTCCAGACTTTTTCCTCCGGGGGGGGGGGGGGGGGGAGTGGGGGGGGGGGGGGGGGAGGGCACTAGAAATTTTCGGGGGGGGGGGGGCTGTAGACTTTCTTCGGGGGGGGGGGGGCGGACACTGTTAAAAGTATATATTTTCTATATAAATTATATAAATTTCATTTCGTTTGGGGGGGGGGGGCGGTAGAATTTTTTCGGGGGGGGGGGGGGGGGAGGGGCGGTAGACTTTCTTCGGGGGGCGGACACTGTTAAAAGTATATATTTTCTATATAAATTATATAGAATTCCCCCCCGGAGGAGATGCCTGGAAGAAACTCTGTTCTTAACATATGTCTGGCAAGTTACATTTGAGTATAATTTTCACTACTAGACAGATATCGTAAACAGAAGACTACAGACTGCGAATTTTTTTTTTTTTTCCTCAATGTATGTGTGCTTTGGCGGGAAGCCAGAAATTAATAAATTTAGTGGATTGTGAAGTATTTTTGAAAACAGATTTGGTATAAAGTAATTAATCCTTCAAGGGTCGGAGTCGTCTAGCGGTAGAGAGCTGGACTGCTAACCCGTAAGTCTCGAGTTCGAATTCGTAGACCGTCCCTGAGTCCACACAACTCTGATGGGTACCTAACTCAGGTTACGGAAAGTAAAGGCGGCTGGGCATAGTGCTGACCACACTATCTCTTCATATGCCGAGGTCACAGAAACAAGTGAACTCTACTTCATTTACTCCATAGACCGTCAGGTTTGAAAGGGAAACTTTACTTTTACTTTACATATAATCCCTCAGACTAAATTATTTTTTCATATGTACGATTAACTATATCATTATCGTCGTCATCATCATCTATTCCCGCTGTTGCCCAAGACATAATTGGGCAGATGAAGTAGAGTTCATCTGTTTCAGAGACCTCGGCATATAAAGGAATGTTGTCTTCAGCACTATGTCCAGCCGCCTTTGTTTCTCTAACGTGATTTAAGTAATGTCTTGAACCCGGATTCGATCTCGAGACTTTCGGGTTAGTAGTCTAGCTCTCTACCGCTAGGCATCGTCGTCCCAATAACTAAATATCGCCCTCTGAATACCGAACTTCAGTTGGATTTAATATGGATTTATTATGGCATCTGTTGTATAGTAGTTTTAACAAATGTTCAACAAAAACCCAACAAATTATTTGAACTCAAGTCTCCACATTTTCCCACTCTACGTGTTACACAACAACACAGAATACAGGGCTGATATATGCGTGTACAATTATAATCCACTCACCCCGTCACGACACGTCACACAATCGATAGCACGCACGGACACGTGACATCATTAGTAGAACCTGTCATCTCTACGGCTGACCTGGCCTCGAACCCTCGCCCCTTACGTAACTTAACTAACGCGTTATCGACTTGACCATTCATCATTCAGCTGTTGTACAACAGGGCTAGGCTATGATGTGGGGGAGCACAGTTGTGGGAGTGTGTGTGGGGAAGGTTGAGGGGTGTGGGAGAGGTTGAGGGGAGGGGGGCTATATACAATATAAATTTATTATTAAGGAAAACGAATCAATGGATGGGGAGAATTTCGAAACGTTTAATGAAAGTAAGACCCCATCAACAAAACAATATGCAACATAGAGTATGTTTTAAAATCAAGCAGACTTAGAGAAATGTCAAGCTTTAAATTTCGTTTAGAAACTTTATTAGTAAAACATAATATTTTGATTTTAGTTTTTAAATTTTAATCTTAAAATGACATACTTTAATTTTGATTTAGAATGTTTAACATTAGGGAAAAAAAAATCCAAACTTTAAATTGAGTTTTGAATCTTTAACCTTAGTAAAATACAATATTTTATTTAACAAGTTTTAGTCTTTTGAAAAAATAGCTTTTCAATACAATTTAAGTAGGCTTATACTTTATTATGACAGTTTGTTGACGGTAACTTCTATATATATTAGAGCTTATAAAATCGGTGAAACATATCCCACTATATATTTGCTTTATTTTCACGTATTTTTACCTTTGTAAAAACTAGCATGCATGATGAGCCTAACATTGTAATCAACATGTCTAGAATTACTGGAATACATCAGCCAATCATTTTTTGCAACAACGGATTTTTTTTTAACTTCTGATCTAAAAATAAAAAAAAAAACCACTCTATTTAAAAATAAAACGTCAAGATCCCCCAAGAATACTAAAGTAACAAAACCTAATTAACATATTAAAAAACTATTCTAATTGGATTTGTTCTCCAATTTTTTTTTAAAAACCTTTTCCATTCCGGAATTTTATTTTACGTCAACGATTCACTTCAAGTGTCGGCGTACATTACACATCCTGATGGCGTTTAGATTACGCCGGTTAATTAAGCGTCGAGATTACTGCGGTAATTAAAAGCTTAGATTACACTGTTTCATTAAAGTTTGCGGGCGAGAAAGAAAGGGAAATCGATGGGAAACTAACAGAAAAGTTTTACCAGTGTTTGGGTTCATATATTTTTAAAACAGCGATAGAACGATTACGTTTATTAGACATTTTTCTTCTCTCTGTACCTCTGTCTATGTACACACACTCTCACGCACACACACACGCACACACTTACTTTACTTAATCCTCATCACTCCCTGTGGAGTATTGGGCAACAACAAATCTCCGCCATTCCACTCTGTCTTGTGCGAGCCACTTTAGTTCATGCCAGGTTTTGCCAGTAGCCTGCACTTCTTCTTACATCTCTCTCCTCCATGTTCCCAGTGGTCTTCCCCTCTTTCTCTTTCCGGGTGGGTTCCACTTCAGCGCCATGTTGGGGAGTCTTCTTTTGATCATGCGTAGGACATGGCCCAGCCATCTCCATCTCCTCATTCGAACTTCTGAAACAATGTCGTTTAAACCTGTCCTTCGCCATATTTCCTTGTTCGGGACTTTTTCGTCCCACTTTATTCTGAGGATGCGTTGGAGGGATCTTTTTTCAAAGCCTCTGAGTCGGCTCTTTCCTTTCTTGTTTAGTTTCCATGACTCTGCAGCATAGAGGAGTACAGAACGTACATTAGACATGTAGATCCTTATTTTAGTTCTCAGCTGCAGTGAGGATGATTTCCAGATCTTAGCGAGTACCTCACTCTCTATGTACACACACTCTCACGCGCACACACACACACACACACACAGACATATATATATATATATATATATATATATATATATATATATATATATATATATATATATATATATATATATATATATATATATATATATATAGGGATGACGGAAGTTTAGGGATCTGTTTAGAGAAAGGTTAGTAAAGAAGATTATGTAGAACCGTGTAGGACTAAAGTACGTAGTTGTGTTACGACTAGGGGTTCTTGATTTGAATATATCGGTAATTAACATTAACGTTATTTTAATTTGGAACTATGTGAGTAGTAGGAATTTCACACTGGAGGAATTGCTAGGCATCATACAAGAAGGCATGGATCCCCGATACAGACATAAAGCAATTATATAACCTCCCTCACCATATATATCTTATATATATATATATATATATATATATATATATATATATATATATATATATATATGTATATAATCAATTTATAATGGGGAAACTCCAACAATTTCTTATACGAAGAATTACTTTTTTCCAAACTTTCTAAATGATTACTTATTTGTACGTTTGTATTTCCGTTTCATTGCGTGGTTCTTCCATATAAAATCACTTGAGAAATACGCCTCAATATCACCTCCTGTTCATATCCCTCCCCAGTAAATATTGAATTACAGGTATTTTGAATAGCCTTCGTTTCCTCCGAATGGAATTAAAATCGGAAATTTCCGGAAACGAAATTAACAACAACCACATCACGCTTGAGCGAGTTTTGCCGTATTGATTTTATATAAAGTTAGATGTGTGGTTGGGGATTCTTTATTTGATTTGTCACACTGGGTTGTTATATGTGCACTTGTTTTTTTTTATTCATGACATTTAAAAAAAAAAAACTTTTTTTTCTTATGTTTTCAAAGAAAAGCACATGTGATAAATTA
The DNA here is from genome assembly GCF_028476545.2 of Physella acuta. Taxonomy (NCBI): domain Eukaryota; kingdom Metazoa; phylum Mollusca; class Gastropoda; family Physidae; genus Physella; species Physella acuta. Next base: position 20,192 of record NW_026733697.1, on the reverse strand, counting down.
CAATTGGCGCAGTTTTTGCTTTCGAGAAAAAAAAATTGACATGTGTTTGAATTTCGTTTTTGTTCCATTGTGGCATGATTTTAAAATTCTAAATATTGAAGGGATTGAGGTTGTTTTACACTTTCATATTGCTATATTTGTACGTGATAGATAAATTACAGTTGGCGCAGTTTTTGCTTTCGAAAAAAATGACATGTTGGGTTTGAATTTCGTTTTTGTTCCATTGTGGCATGATTTTAAAATTCTAAATATTGAAGGGATCGAGGTTGCTTTACGCTTTCATATTGCTATATTTGTACGTGATAGTCATGCATTATTACTACACAAAAAAGGTGTGGGGGGGGGGATAACTTGGAATTTCTAAAAATTGACTCTGGTTTTTCTTTAAATTAAAACATAGTGATATCAAAGCTATAGGGCCTTGATGTTACTGTAATTATCTACTTATAAGTTAGACTTTTTGAACGGATGGCAATAGGTCCAATGTTATACAAAGCTTCAGCGCCAGTAGTATCAGACTATGGAAATCGAGTGACATTTTTTCTCTCTGGGAGGACTGAATTACTATTATTAGCATCAATTAAAGTATTGATTAATTCCAGTTAATTTTAGATCGGGGATTTTGGTATTTCAGAGAGAGAGAGAGAGAGAGGAAGAGAGAGAGAGAAATTAGAATTTACTTGCTGATATCTACTTCTTCTTCGTTCTTAATTTTAGTTCTGGAAGGGATCCCCTCCAACTTAAGTAAGAATAGTTGTAAACTGGCTATGCGCCATTGAGGCCATTGACTCGATTTCAGCCTGCTTTTCTTTTTGGATTTGCTTCCATAACCTCATCTGCCCGAGGGTTCGAACTCGAGACTTTGCGGTTTAGCAACCATGAGCTTTACCGGCTCGAATTTGCTGAATTGGTGATGTCTCGCACGGTTGGGCGACGTAGAGAATTATATACATAGATAGGTATGTCAAGTTGTTAGCGGTATTGTGATGTCGAGCTTAAGCTCTGTGATAAGGTTAGGGTCAGGGCTATGTTAGGACTTGGATTACGGTTTGCATTAGGGCTAGGTTAAGCATTAGTAACGTTCAATATTTTACATTTTAATACATACAACCTAAGAGAATTTTTGAAAGGAAAATGTATTGTTGCTTTATTGGACACGGGTCAGCGATATATAGGCTAACAGGTCACAAGATGGTCAAGAATTTCGTCGTGTATATACAGATTGGAATACAACATCACAGGCTAATCTAAACATGTTTATGTTATTTATTTATGTTATACAATAATTTTTCTTGACAAATTAATTTCCATATTGAACATTAAACAAACGTTAAAGAAGAACATAATAAAATAATTATTTTCTACAATTGTTTTTTTTTAATCAATATAATTTTACGGTTTCTAGAATACATTTTCTAGAACTTTCGCTCCATAACCAGAATCCAACCGATCAATATAGTCGTAAAGCATCAAGCGGTACACTGAAAATTAACTTTCAAATTAAGGAACGGAAACCCCCCCATGCCGTGCAGCAAATGACGAGGTAGTGAAACACAACTTATCTCCCCCATGACGTGGGTTCCCCGCCTTCTTCTCTACCCCCTCCCCCCACCCCCTCCCCAACCATGTCCACATCGTGCGATCGTATAATGGTTAATTCCATCCCAGTTTGGCTCGATTAAAGTGATCAATGTTAAATTAAATTCAATCAATGAAATCAGCAGGGGGCCGCGGCTGGAGTTGACGGCGTCGGTTCAAACAGTCGGGGCGCGTGCTTCTGTCTGTTTGTCTTGCTCCGCTGACGTCAAGGTACGAATTTTTTTTTTTTTTTTTTTTTTTTTTTTTGTACTGTTGGAGGCATTGTTTTACGGTGATTTGGTTTTCTGGCCAGTAAAAAAAAATAAAAATAAAGACCAATTTTTTTGCGTCTCTGCGTCTGCAATACATTGGCCATCCCAGTAAGTCACTGCGTGTTGTGTTGATGGCGTGTGTGTTTCCTGCGTTGTTGTGGTGGGATGAATAATCCTCAAACCTAGTGTGTCTGGGCAGCTCTTTCTCAAAACAACTTCAAACCTAATTACTTTTTCTGCGTGTGTCCATCGAAAAACACCATCATACCTAGTTTTCTACGCATCCATCAAACCTGGTTTTTCTGCGCATGTTAGTCTGAAAACTTCAGCAAATCTGACTTTTCTGCGTATGTCTGTCTGAAAACTTCATCAAATCTTACTTTTCTGCGTATGTCTGTCTGAAAACTTTAACAAATCTAGCTTTTCTGCGTATGTCTAACTGAAAACTTGAACAAATCTGACATTTCTGCGCATGTCTGTCTGAAAACTTCAGGAAATCTTACTTTTCTGCGTATGTCTGTCTGAAAACTTTAATAAATCTAGCTTTTCTGCGTATGTCTGTCTGAAAACTTCAGCAAATCTGACTTTTCTGCGCATGTCCGTCTTTTTACGCCCTTAAACATAGCTTTTCTGCGCATGTCCATCTGAAAACTTCCGCAAAACTAGCTTTTCTACGCATATCTATGTCCATCTTTTATGACCCTCAAACATAGCTTTTCTGCGCATGTCCATCTTAAAACGAACGCAAAACATAGCTTTTCTGCGCATGTCTATCTCTTAACACCATCAGACCTACATTTTCCGCGAACCTATAGAATTATTCCGGCGAACTTAATTTACGGTCCGTACCTACTGACCGGAAGTGGTCATTCGATTGGCGTTGGGCAAATTAATAAGACCGTGGCTGTCACCTTGAATTGTCTATTGCTTCCGGGTTAGCGGCCAACGCGTGCGGATGTGTGTGTGTGTGTGTGTACACGTGTGTGTGTGTGTGTGAGTGTGTGTGTGAGTGAGCAATGCGTGCGTATCTCTTATGGTCAGCCGTGAGTTCTGGTAGCCTGGAAAACAAGGAAATCGCAGGATCGATGAGGGTGGGGATAAAAAAAGTGTGATTTGTGGTTGTTGATCGAACGAGGTGGTTGGGTACTACTGCTGCGTCCCACGGTTGGGTCGTATCGAAGTTCTCTCCTAACTTGCCAGCATCAATACCGTACTTCTAGCCCAGACTCTAAAAAAAGTGAAAGATCCTCTTTAGACCTAGCGATCCATTAGAAAGAAGAGGTAGAGTTCATATGTTACTTGACCTCGGTATATTAAGGGAAGATGCGGTCAGCACTATACCCAGCCGCCTTTATTTTCCCCAACTTGAGTTAGGTACTAATCAGAGCTGGGTGAACTCAGGGATATTTTAATGACTTGGACCCGGATTCGAACTCTTTCGGGATAGCAGCCTAGCGCTCTACCGCTTAGGCCACGCCGTCCCATCAACCCAAACCCTGACACAAGTCTTATTCCAGAACTTGCCTAGACCCAACCCTTACCCATATTCTAACTTCAATTACTCATATTAGTAGAGATAATCTCTAAAAACTAATCTCTAAAACTAATCCTTATTATTTTTAACCCTTATCCTTATCAGTACTCTGAGCCTTATCCTAATCCTAATATCAATACCGACAATAAACTCTTCTACAATGCTGAATCGCTAAATCAGCTTTACTCTATCGCAAGGATATCATATCAAACTACGAAGCCGTGTTAACTTAGCTGTCCTGTCATATTGTGCTTGAGAAACCGTACAAGAAGTTCGGAGATCGGATAAAAATAGGTGTTGAGAGACAGCATGATAAGGATGTGAACTTGTATGCTGATCCCGTTACATGGACGTACTTAAACTGGAGTACACGAGACTGAAATTGTGATCTAGTGTCAAAGTTCAGAAGTCGGTTAAAAATAGATGCTGAAAGACAGCTTGTTAAGGATGTGAACTTGTATACAAGCACTGATCCCGTTACATGGAACTACTTAATTAAACCGGAGTACACAATTGTGAAATTGTGATCTAGAGCGAAAGTTAAATAGTCTTCTAAGTTTAAGCTGTAATAAGATTCATATATCTACGCCTATGATCCATGCACATGTACTATATTGCTAAAATAGTAATAATCCTACTCGTTTAAATCGGATGGTCTTTGGTGCAAATGAAGTTGAGTTCTACTCTTTATATGAACGGATAGTGAGGTCAACACTATGCCCAGCCGAGTATACTTTCCCCAAAATAAGTCAGGTACCCATCAGAGCGAGAAGAATTCTTTGACTCGATTCTAGATCCATAGCAGTAGTCATGTTCTGTTGAAATAAAGTTACAAGTACATTTAGTTTTACGGTAGTTATCAATATCATCAACATAAAATGATAATCAGTATATAAAATATTTTGCGTGTTACTTAAAAAAAAAACCTTTAGTTAAGTAAGTATCTAGATTCCGTACATTTTATGATTAACTTATGCCAAACTTTAGTAATGTAAGTAGCTAGCAGCAGTACCTTATGTATCTGACTTAAATAAAACTTAAGTAATGTTATGATGTACAGTTTGTCTAATCAATACACATCTTTACTCATGTAAAAGTAAAGTTCCCGTTTACTCGTGTAATGAACTAAATTCAGTACAGTTTATGTCTGAAATATGCTAAGCTTTACTGATATAGTGATCTAGATTCCGTTCATTTTGTGACTGACTTACATAAACCTCTGTTTTTTTGTAATGTAATAATCTAGATTTTATACATTTAGTGACTGACTTATCCAAAACTTCACTCTTGTAATGAACTAATATGAGGAAATTTTTCCTGACTGACATATTTGTGACTGAATTTATACAAACCCCTTGTAATGTAATGATCTACATTCCATACCTTTTTGTCTAAATTATACAAACCTTCACTCATGTAATGATCTAGATTCCGTACATTTTGTGTGTAAATTATCCAAACTTTCACTCATGTAATGATCTAGATCCCGTACATTTTGTGTGTAAATTAAACAAACCTTCACTCATGTAATGATCTAGATTCCGTACAGTTTTGACTGACTAATACAAACCACTAGTAAATTAATGATCTAGATTCCGTACATTGTGTGACTGACTTATACAAACCCCTAGTTATGTAATGATCTAGAACCTTCAGTGCCCCAGCGGTGTCTAGTCATGTGAGAGTGGGAATGTGACAAGATAATTCCACACGGATCAGCGACTAGAAGAAGACGTCTTGTTGCTACAGCGACTAGAAGAAGACGTCTTGTTGCTACAGCGACTAGAAGACGTCTTGTTGCTACAGCGACTAGAAGATGACGTCTTGTTGCTACAGCGACTAGAAGACGTCTTGTTGCTACAGCGACTAGAAGACGTCTTGTTGCTACAGCGACCTGAAGAAGACGTCTTGTTGCTACAGCGACTAGAAGACGTCTTGTTGCTACAGCGACTAGAAGACGTCTTGTTGCTACAGCGACTAGAAGATGACGTCTTGTTGCTACAGCGACTAGAAGATGACGTCTTGTTGCTACAGCGACCTGAAGATGACGTATTGTTGCTACAGCGACTAGAAGAAGACGTCTTGTTGCTACAGAAGAAGACGTCTTGTTGCTACAGCGACTAGAAGACGTCTTGTTGCTACAGCGACCTGAAGAAGACGTCTTGTTGCTACAGCGACTAGAAGATGACGTCTTGTTGCTACAGCGACCTGAAGATGACGTCTTGTTGCTACAGCGACCTGAAGATGACGTCTTGTTGCTACAGCGACCTGAAGAAGACGTCTTGTTGCTACAGCGACCTGAAGAAGACGTCTTGTTGCTACAGCGACTAGAAGATGACGTCTTGTTGCTACAGCGACTAGAAGACGTCTTGTTGCTACAGCGACCTGAAGAAGACGTCTTGTTGCTACAGCGACTAGAAGATGACGTCTTGTTGCTACAGCGACTAGAAGATGACGTCATGTTGCTACAGCGACTAGAAGATGACGTCTTGTTGCTACAGCGACTAGAAGATGACGTCATGTTGCTACAGCGACCTGAAGATGACGTCTTGTTGCTAAAGCGACCTGAAGAAGACGTCTTGTTGCTACAGCGACTAGAAGAAGACGTCTTGTTGCTACAGCGACTAGAAGAAGACGTCTTGTTGCTACAGCGACCTGAAGAAGACGTCTTGTTGCTACAGCGACTAGAAGATGACGTCTTGTTGCTACAGCGACTAGAAGAAGACGTCTTGTTGCTACAGCGACCTGAAGATGACGTCTTGTTTCTACAGCGACCTGAAGATGACGTCTTGTTGCTAAAGCGACCTGAAGAAGACGTCTTGTTGCTACAGCGACTAGAAGATGACGTCTTGTTGCTAAAGCGACCTGAAGAAGACGTCTTGTTGCTACAGCGACTAGAAGATGACGTCTTGTTGCTACAGCGACTAGAAGATGACGTCTTGTTGCTACAGCGACCTGAAGATGACGTCTTGTTTCTACAGCGACCTGAAGATGACGTCTTGTTGCTAAAGCGACCTGAAGAAGACGTCTTGTTGCTACAGCGACTAGAAGATGACGTCTTGTTGCTACAGCGACTTGAAGAAGACGTCTTGTTTCTACATCGACCAGAAGAAGACGTCTTGTTGCTACAGCGACTAGAAGATGACGTCTTGTTGCTACATCGACCAGAAGAAGACGTCTTGTTGCTACATCGACTAGAAGATGACGTCTTGTTGCTACAGCGACCTGAAGAAGACGTCTTGTTGCTACATCGACCAGAAGAAGACGTCTTGTTGCTACAGCGACTAGAAGATGACGTCTTGTTGCTACAGCGACTAGAAGACGTCTTGTTGCTACAGCGACTAGAAGAAGACGTCTTGTTGCTACAGCGACCTGAAGATGACGTCTTGTTGCTACAGCGAGTAGAAGATGACGTCTTGTTGCTACAGCGACCAGAAGAAGACGTCTTGTTGCTACAGCGACTAGAAGAAGACGTCTTGTTGCTACAGCGACTAGAAGATGACGTCTTGTTGCTACAGCGACTAGAAGACGTCTTGTTGCTACAGCGACTAGAAGAAGACGTCTTGTTGCTAAAGCGACCTGAAGAAGACGTCTTGTTGCTACAGCGACCAGAAGATGACGTCTTGTTGCTACAGCGACCAGAAGATGACGTCTTGTTGCTACAGCGACCTGAAGATGACGTCTTGTTGCTACAGCGACTAGAAGAAGACGTCTTGTTGCTACAGCGACTAGAAGAAGACGTCTTGTTGCTACAGCGACTAGAAGATGACGTCTTGTTGCTACAGCGACCTGAAGATGACGTCTTGTTGCTACAGCGACTAGAAGAAGACGTCTTGTTGCTACAGTCAGTGTCACGATCTGACAACGTCCATCATAATTATGAGATAGGGACGCTACTAGACCGGACTAAAATCGGCGACAAAAGCCGATTATGTAAATAGCTTATTATAAAGAAAAATATGAATTTAAAAAACCGGAATAAAATTTAAAAACTCGCGGTAAAACCCGGAATAAAATTTAAAATATAACAGTTAAAACCATAATAAAAAAAATACTAAGTACGAATTTTTTGTTAGGGTTTTTCTAACGTAATTTTAGATAAGAGACCATCTATAAAGTACTCGCAAACAATAGGTTTTTAAATAAAATATAATGTCTGTAATAATAGCGCTAAACATTTGTCTTTAGTTTTCATACCTCCCTCCTTTATAACCTAGTATGTAGTGTTTAACTACCGGCATTAGGTTAGTATTTCAAAGTGTTTTTCTTTGTATAGAAGAAGTATTTGATTTGTATTGTTACATGTATTTTCAGAATAATTTTTGTCTTATGATTTGAGCTACATTAACCTGATTGTTGTCCGTCTTAACACAGTTTGTCCTAAAATACTATATCATAAAGTAACAAAAGTGCTACATTTCTACACTTGATTCTAACTTCCCCCTCCCTACACTGTAGCCCTACTTAGATCTAGAAAATGTACCGCTATATATATATATATATATATATATATATATATATATATATATATATATATATATATATATATATATATATATATATATATATATATATATATATATATATATATATACACCTGCGCCACGACTTTTACGCAACTTTCAACATTTGAAATTTGAAAATATCGAACTGTAATTACACTACAGCTTTAGAAATATGACTTTCATAATATTCACGGCTTGTAACATTTCGAAAAATAACGGATACCATTTCATTCCTGTAACAACACAACTCACATTTCAAGAGAAACATTTTCTTTAAATTGTATTTGTAAGTGAAACCAAATCGATAGAAACTCCTCTAAGGATTTCTCATACACAAAGTGTGTCAGCTAATCTGAAACTGTTCTTGGCTGTTTTAAATATTTAACAACGTACATCTTTTACACGCACCTGTAAAATTATGTTGTCCATATTGACGATAGACATATCGATAAACAAATCCAAACTTATATCACAAATAATCACGATGTAAATATACTATCTGAAATGACGATAGGTTTATAAAAAAAATCAAATTTATGCGGTAAATAACCACGATAGTAAAGTTCTATTTTCAGATCAAACTATCCATAAAGCAGAGGACGTAGAGTTTATGTGTTTACACCTCAGGATATGAAGGGATGGTGTTGTGAGTACTATGCCCATCCGCCTTTATTTTTCTTCACGTGAGTTAGGTACCCATTAGAGCTGGATTGACTCGGGGACGCCCTGCCGACTTGAGTCCGAACCGAGATACGAACTGGAGAATTTTGGTTTATCAAGCTCGTGATCTACCACTCAACCACACCGTCTTAATAAATGACAATACGCTTATCAAAACAACCACAGTGCTTATAGTGTCCACAACGACCATATACCACAAATGACTGTAATTAACGTCTTTGTTTACATTATCAATAAACAATAGACATTTATCCAAGACAACACGATTGTGACCTATCTGCATAATTATCTACCCAATTACCATAGATTCAGGTTGCCATTTACAATCAGTTATCGTATTGCACGTCCGCTTACTTATCAGATTCAATTGGTTTTTTTAACCACCAAGATATTCAGTTCCCAAACGAGTTATCTCCCTGTAAAACCCACACAAAAAATATCGCTTCCCTCTCCCCAAATCCATTCCAATTTACCCCGTCCCTCTAACGTCTGTTGTGAGTTTGGAGCCCATACTAAATGCCAGATCTAGATTAACTGTTCAGCAAAATAAACACGTGCTTAAGCTATCAAGGGAAGTGGGGCATCCAGAATATATTTTTATATATTTTGCAAAACAAAACGTATACCATTTATAATAACAAGACTTTACTTGCACAAAAATATGAAAAGAAACTTTTTTTTTTGTAATTTATTACTAAAATCTATATCTAAATTAAATATAGGTTTTAGTGGTAAAACGTTATTTGCCTAATTTTGCTCAACGGATTTCACAAGCAACCGAAGTTTTTACTATTATTTCATAGAAGAAAACGATATCATAGCGCAATTTTATATTTTACTCTTCAGTATAACCTTTATGTATGATGAGATTTTTTTTTATCCATATTCACTCATCAGCGCCCCCCCCCCCCCGGTATTTCCATAACCCCAGATCAAAAAGTTATATGTCACTTGTCACACGTCACCCGTCACATGTACGTGTCAATCACGGTGACACGTCACAGAGTGTGACATCCTGCTGGCACTGCTGTGGTAACATTAATGCCCCCCCCCCTCATGTTTGCATTAGTTATTGATTTCACCAATGGGGCAGGTTTTTAACCTCTAATCATACAGCTTAAAGAAGAAGAAAAAAAAACAGGCCCGGCAAACAAACGAAACAAAACAAATAAAACATAGCTTTAATACAGAGTAATATAAAATTAATGTTTAATTCAGTATATCAAGCGTCGTCGTACCAGATTAGAAGAAAATCGAACAATTGTAAACCTTACGCAAATACAGAGTAAACACTTATAACCTTATATACCTAAATGTAATATCGTTAGTATACACATTGTGTTACATATATTTTAATACGCCAGATGGTATGATGTTTTTTATGTATGCAAAAACATGCAGCCTAAAGAATTAAATTTAAAAAATATAAAAAAAAGTCTTTTTTAAAAAATGTAAACGGTCTAAAATATAATAATATGCAATTTATTCTAAGGCTATTTAATAAATAATCCTATCAGTGTGTGAATATACTGTATGTACTCTATAATCACTATATAATAGTAATTTATTTTTTCAAAATTTTTATTTTAAAAACTTTTTTTTTTTTTTTAAACTTATGAAGGTTTTAGCAAAACATTTACGAACATACCTCTGTCGTACAATGGAAAGTTTAAACAAGCTTCACGGGTGTTAGAAAAAAAATTTAAGACGTTAAAGCTTTTTGAAAAATTAAATATATTAAAGAATAATAAATAAACTACAATCAATATTAAATTATACATAACATTCGCCTTATCTGCATTTATGTCCAACTAAATATTAAACAACTATTTACATTTCTTTTTTAATTACATAGAAATTATTATTTTAGCTAAATTAATAATAAACATTATTGACTATGTCCCTTTATTATTTTTTATAATTTATAAATGGGAAGTAACTATAACAAAAAATAGAATAAGCCACTTACAAAATCTAGAAAGTCTACTTTAAAAAAAAATGAGTAACAATTATAGCCTGCTTAGTAAAGTGGAGATTAAAGTAAAATATTACTTTTGGTTGTAAACGGTATACATTAACATACAATCGTGTAGTACATTTTTGACAATGTTAGCCTTACTTAACAAACAGATATATATATATATATATATATATATATATATATATATATATATATATATATATATATATATATAATATTTTGCACAATATATTTATTATCTTAATCATAATGAAAACAAAACAATGCAAATCTTGTATTGATGAATTAGTAAAAAAGGTAAAGATAATTAACAATAAATTTGATGAAATATTCTTATGTCTTCTTTTATAAGATGAAATAAAAATATAAGTTGCGAATAATCTTTGAAATCAAATCATACGAACTTTCTAATTAATTTAATGGATCTGTTTTCATTATTGGTCACATTTTCAGAGCAACTGCCAACTCACAAATATTTCAATAAGCATTTTATTTCATTGCAATCAGAGTTTACTATCAGCAAAGCTATTAAAATAAACTAGATTCCTGGCCCGTAATGTCTGAGTTTTAAACGGGTCTAAAAGAATAATAAATACCGGGAAGTAGATGAAAAATCATAAAATCCATGTCTACATTTTGTAATAAACATGTGAAGATAAAACAGGCGAATTCAACGTGAGATAGATTCATGATCACGTTTTTATTCCTTCTGAAATCCTGTTTATCTAGTGGAGTGAATTCTGCGATTAATTTCTGTGCACGTGCGACGTCTGAAGTGAGGGTGGGGGGGGGGGGGGGTAATTGCACAGGTGAATCGTACACCTGCTTAGGTAAATCAAATCTTACATCGGTAATCGTTTTGTAAAGGATAAAAAGTTATTTACTAAACGAGTTAGTGGTTGTAAATAAATACAACGCGTACCAGATAATCTAAAAAAATTATGTGGGTTGGGTTCGTCAAAGCAGTAAATCTAAAAATAATATTTGTCTTTCTTAAAGGGAAGATATTGAAAATACTTTGATGCTACTTTAGGTAATGAATTCCGAAATAATGTGTGTTGTGTCGGTTTAAGTCCCTTATAACTGTGACAGAAATATGTTTTCCTTAAAGCAGTTAATCCCCAAAAAACACTTGTTTTGTTTTCTTAAAATAATGAATTGAAATAAAGATATTTGTGTTTCTTGAAGCAGTAAATGTGCACATGTAATGTTTTGCGTCCTTTAAAACAAATATAAAAGGAATGTTTCTTCACTGAATTCATACATTTCAAAAGTGCATCTGTTAATGTAAACATAATTTTTGTTATAATATTGACAAACATTTTTGTAGTTTTAACAGTTAAGCCTTATTATTAGAAAATCGTAACCTCTCTTTAGCTTAAATTAGTACTCAGTGTTTTTTTATGTATAACTTTAAGGATGCTGTGTTTCGAGCAGGCTGATGTGCATGTTTGTAGATATTATTAAAGATCCGAACAGTATTAAAGTGAAGATTATATTCAGAAACCTCTCTACGACGTATTTCCCCAGTGGCATAGCGAGGTCGGGTGTCACCCGGTGCGGCACTTAATGGTGTTACCAAACCCCCCCCCCCCCCCACCCAGAGGCACAGCGACCCTTCCCGGGGACAAACTTTCAAATTTTCGATTAGCATCCCCCCCCTTCAAACTTTCGATTTGCACCCCCACCCCTCAAACTTTCGATTTGCACCCCCCCCCCCTCAAACTTTCGATTTGCATCCCCCCTCAAACTTCCGATTTGCAACCCCCATCAAGTTTTTCTCTATATATTTTGCTATTTTTTTTGCCTTGGTGTCACCCCCCCCTAAATGGTGTCACCCGATGCGGTCCGCCCCCTCCGCCCTCTCGCTACGCCTCTGTATTTCCCCTAATCATCTACATACAGGGACGGCGTGGTCAAGTGGTTAACCGCACGACTACTAACACAAAAGTCTCGAGTTTCAATCTTAGTCGGGAAGTCGCTGAGTCTACTGAGCGCTAATGGGTACCTGACTTAGGTTAGGGAAAGTAAAGGCATCAGGGCATAATGCTGGCCACAGTATTCTTTCATATGCCGATGCCAAATAAACACGTGAAATCTATCTCATCTGCTTTATATGATGTTAGGAAAAGTGGTTGTTTTACTTTGATCTCTGTAGTCATATGACGTCACCGGTGAAAAATGTCCATTTATATTTTATCCTAGGCAATTTCTTTACCCTAAGAACACTGAGTCTAAACATAACTATTCATTACAAATCTTAACTATCATGAAACGTAGACGTTTTCTAGACCTACCCTTACCACTGTGTCTTCTTCCAGGCATCTCTACTGTATGGTGGGGGGAAGGTTTGAACCAGAGCCCCCCCCCCCCCCCCAAAGAAAGTCAACTGCCCCCTTCCCCGAACGAAATGGAAATTTATATAGAAAATATATATGTTTACCAGTGTCGTCGTCGCACCCCCCCCCCCCGGAAAATTTAGTCCGCCCCCCCCCCCCCCAAATATAAAAATATCGAGTGCCTCCCCCCTCGGAGAAAAAAGTATGGAAAAAACACTGACCCTTACTAATACTCCCACAATGTCCTTAACAGTAACAAAAACCTTACTGTCCTTACATTAATCCGAATCAGTCTTTACTTATTGACGATAGTGTACACATAAATGATTTAATAAAAACCTTACTGTCCTTACCATTAATCCTAATCAGTCTTAACTTATAGATCACAGTGTACAAATAAAGGATGTAATTGATAAATTAAACCTAGGAATTTTTAAACAATGAAAGCTAGAAAAAAAAAACTAAGCCAAAAACATCCTTTCATGTATTTAAAACTTTTCGGAAAGATTTAGCGCTATTTCCTCAACAATTATTGTAGCGATGTTTTAAAATAATGAATCTTTTATCCAAAAGCTTTCAACATAATATTTTTTTAAAGCTTTACTAATGTAATGGGTAATTTTAAAACTCGAATTTTTTTTCTTGGACATTCGGCTTTACCTTCCGGAACAAAAAAAAAAATTCCTTCTATTTTCAACTGTAAATTTTAATATTTTTTTTAGTAAAACCGCACGAATTCGATCGATAAAATTATAAACAAATGGAATTATGGATCGTTAAATGTACTTGGATCTAGATCGCAGGGGAGTTTGAAAAGTGGAATTTAACATTTGCCTATCCCTGCAAATCTAGATTATTCATGGCTTCTAACGATTCAAAATCGATAGCACCTAACAATTATTGTAGCGATGTTTTAAAATAATGAATCTTTTATCCAAAAGCTTTCAACATAATATTTTTTTAAAGCTTTACTAATGTAATGGGTAATTTTAAAACTCGAATTTTTTTTCTTGGACATTCGGCTTTACCTTCCGGAACAAAAAAAAAATTCCTTCTATTTTCAACTGTAAATTTTAATATTTTTTTTAGTAAAACCGCACGAATTCGATCGATAAAATTATAAACAAATGGAATTATGGATTGTTAAATGTACTTGGATCTAGATCGCAGGGGAGTTTGAAAAGTGGAATTTAACATTTGCCTATCCCTGCAAATCTAGATTATTCATGGCTTCTAACGATTCAAAATCGATAGCACCTAACAATGAAATAATGACGAACCCCTTGTGATTAAAAATTGATTGCACTTACAATTAAATATTGATGGGTTTTAGCAATTAAAAATAGATGATCGCTTTTAATTAAATAATGTTGGTCCCTTATAGTGTTGATTATGTCCCTTAACAATTTAATACCGATGGCCAGAGTAATTAAATATAGTTGGCCTAAACTAGCAAATAAGTAAATATTGATGACCAAAACGCAAAGAAATATGCATGGACAAAAATAATAAGGGCTATCAAAATAAATTAAATTATTTATTGCCAGAAAACAAGTAAAATATGTCGGCCAAATAATTAAATATTGATAATCAGAAAAAGTGGAAATAAAATTCTAAAATGTATGTACATATTTAAACCCATATGCACCCAAACCCATATCACGGAAATACAATGTTGATGTCATGAGCACATAAAAACACATTCATGGCCATAAAGGCAATTAAACAACAATGGCCATACAATTAAGTGTAGAAAGGTCAAAGCCGGGGTCACGTGGCGTAATGAGGTTTTAACCCAACGACCAGGGATTAATTGTAAATTTAACCCACATCCCCCCCCCCCCTCCCCGGGGGGCGAGTGTTCTAGTATATTTGCATGATTTTATCCCCACGACGATCAGTATTTACAGCCCCACCCCCCGCCCCTAAGCTTAGAGTTTAAAGTTTTACTTGGAGCTAAATAGAATCGTTTTTAAGGACACATTGGGTGTTGGCTAGTTACATCCTCTTTTCAAGTTCGTGCCCAAGACACATTGAGCAGATGAAGTAGAGTTTATCTGTTTCATTGATCTCGGCATAGAGGTGGGTAGTGATTCAGTACAAACCCTGCTGACTTAGTTTACCTAACTTCAGTCAAGCACTTATCAGAATTGGGTGGCCTAATGGACGTTCTACAGACTTAAGCTGCTCGGGGTTTGAACTCGAGACAGCTTGTTTAGCACTCAGGCGCTCTACCACCCAACTATGCGGTCGCACAAGTTGAAAACAAACTTCGCAAACAAATATTCAAGTGCAATATCAATTCCTGTTATCCATATTTTTATTTTGCAATTTAACGGTGCTGCAATTTAGTTGTGTTCTTTTACTCCCCCCCTCACCATTAACATTTTGTTTAGTTTAATGTATAATTGTCCACTTTATACAAGCCACAATCTAATTGTCGCATTGTCAGGGAACATTACTTGTTATCGCTCACATAAACTACTTAGCTTTGAGATCAATACTGAGTTGCTTTAACGTATAGGCCTACGTCACGAGTGTAAAAAGTTGAAGGTTGAGATGGGTGGGGGCGGGGTGGGGTAGGGGTGTGGTCGAGAAATAGTGGGGAGAGGTAATTGGTTGGCAAAAACCGCAATTTTCATATAAGTATAATTAAAAGTAATTAAGTCAGGAATGTATTTTTTGACGGCGTAAGACGAATTTCATTACAACTACAGAATGGTGATCCGATTATATTGTATGAAAAAAATGTAGGTAAATGTATTGCTGAGTAATTTTGTTGTCAAATACATTTGTACAAAATAATAATCATAGAAATCGATACATATAAACGGAAATTTAGCTTAGTTTGATTTTTTAATGGAGGGGAAAAATGCAATATCAGTACTTAAACCGTTTACAGTAAGTTTACACATTTTTATCACAACGTCAAAGTATTGTCTGAGATTTAACAATATAAAACCCACATGCAACAAATATTCTTCTACTATCCAGCAAAGATATTCGTGTCAAGAGGTTTTAAAACATCTTTTTACTTATTAATCGATATTAGTATATCATCATCTCAAGACACATGGGGCCACCACAGAAAGCTCACTCCACTTTTGTAGGTCTCCTGCAATTTTCATGGCAGTCCCCAATGACAGTCCTGCCTCTGACAGCTGCTTCCTGGCAGTCCCCCATGACAGTCCTGCCTCTGCCAGCTGCTAACTAGCAGTCCCCCATGACAGTCCTGCCTCTGCCAGCTGCTAACTAGCAGTCCCCCATGACAGTCCTGCCTCTGCCAGCTGCTTCCTGGCAGTCCCCCATGACAGTCCTGCCTCTGCCAGCTGCTAACTAGCAGTCCCCCATGACAGTCCTGTCTCTGCCAGCTGCTAACTAGCAGTCCCCCATGACAGTCCTGCCTCTGCCAGCTGCTAACTAGCAGTCCCCCATGACAGTCCTGTCTCTGCCAGCTGCTAACTAGCAGTCCCCCATGACAGTCCTGTCTCTGCCAGCTGCTAACTAGCAGTCCCCCATGACAGTCCTGTCTCTGCCAGCTGCTAACTAGCAGTCCCCCATGACAGTCCTGTCTCTGCCAGCTGCTAACTAGCAGTCCCCCATGACAGTCCTTTCTCTGCCAGCTGCTTCCCTGCTGTGCGCCTCAACGTCTCTCTTGGTCTTCCCTGCTTTCTTTTCCTTGAGGCGTCCAGTTTAGCGCCATTCATGGGATATCACATACTAGCATATACTAAGCGTATGTAAGAACGTTAGAATGGGACTTTTGTATAATACAACTGCTGAGTTGAAGGCCCTGAGTTGGATCCCGTTTTGTTGGTAGAAAGTCCACTGTTAGAGAAAGCAACGGCGGCTGGGAATAATGCTGTCAACACTATCCATTTATATGGTCACAGAAACAGAGCAGTGTTTCTTCCAAATTTTTTTTGTCCCGGGGAGGGGGGGGGGGGGGAGAAGGAGGGCACTTGATATTTTCGGGGGGCGGGCTACATTTTCCGGGGGGGGGTGGCGGACACTAGTAAAAGTATATGTTTTCCTTATGAATTCCATATCATTCAAGGGGGGGGGGGGGGGGAGAAAGGGGGGGGGGGGGTAGGGGGGCGGTAGAAGATATGCCTGAAAAAAAAGGAGGGCACTTGATATTTTCGGGGGGCGTACTACATTTTCCGGGGGGGGGGGGGGGACGGACAGTAGTAAAAGTATATGTTTTCCTTATAAATTCCATATAGTTCAATGGGGGGGGGGGGGGGTAAGGGGGGGGGGGTGGTGTGGGGTAAAGGGGGGCGGTAGAGATATGCCTGGAAGAAACTCTGAAACAGAGGAACCCTACTTCGTCTGCCATATAAACCACCCTATTCGAAAGGGTAACGGTGTTATTATTAATTGATATATATATATATATATATATATATATATATATATATATATATATATATATATATATATATATATACATTTCATAAGTATTCATTTTAATGAAAATTTATTTTCAGAAACGGAATGGATTCGGGCGAGATGGACAACGTCTTCACGGCAGGCGATGGTTCCGAGAAGATGACCACTTACAACATCACCGGCGCCGCACTCACCAACAGCAGCGACAGGGGGATGAACTTCACAGACCTCTACGACTCCAAGCCGGAAGCCATTATCGTACCTTTCGTCTTCGCCGTCATCCTCATCGTCGGCGTCACGGGGAACCTTCTCCTCATCCTCTCCTTCGCGCGTCACAAAACCCTCTCGACGCCCCACAATGCACTAGTCGTCAACCTGGCTTCCGGTGATTTCATTTTCTTAATCGTGTCACTTCCGTTTAACTCGATGTGGTACACGCTCCCGTACTGGCCGTTTGGCTTGACGTTGTGTAAAGTCAGCCACTTCGCTGAAAACCTGGCTACCGGCGTGGTCATCACGACCTTGTCCGTGTTGAGTATTGAACGGTGCCTGATCGTTACCGGGAAGAAACTTTGGCGCCAGAAGAAGAAGGTACCAATCCTGATGACGATAAGTCTTTGGGTTGTCTCCGCCGTGATAGCGTTACCGAACCTGCTCTCTTCGAACATTGTGTACCATTCGATCAATAAACAAAACCCAATTTGTGATCTCTACGACGCGAACTGGGGCGAACTTTACAAAAAACTGCACGTTATTTTTAGATTCGTCTTGCTGTTTTGTCTCCCTTTGCTAGTCATCGCCGTGGCTTACACTATCATAGCCGCGCATTTACTTTTGAGTGCTTTCCCTTTGTCGAAGCGGACCGCCACAGCTAGCAAGCCTAAAAACTCGTCTGAGTTGAAACAACTCGTGTCGAAAAACACGGACGCCGTCGACGCGGCTGACGCTAACTCGAGTAAAAAACAAGGTAAAGACTCCAACGACGCCGGGAACTCTAAACACGCCGCGTCTTCAAAACCAGCGTCACAAAGTCACGACGAAAAATCTGGAAATTCCGGAACCGGAACTGAAATTTCCGAGAATAAGCAGACGACTTCACATCCCAATAGTTTCGTCTACACTGGCCCCATCCCGGAAAACGACACGCCCTACCAGAAAAAAGACAACGCCCACCCCCCGGAATCCAAAACGGAAACGATAAAAAAACCGCCAACGGAATCAACCTCGGTTCAAATCGCGAAAGAAACCACCCCGTTAAACCCGACCACGCAAGACCTCTCCGCGAAGCCTGCTCCCCCGGCTTCGCGGCAAACCACCATGCTGATGAAACGACGCCGGCTCGCGCTCACAGTCCTCATGCTCATCCTCGCCTTCGCCGTTTGCTGGACTCCAAGGCACATCTTCTTCCTCTGGTTCCACGTCATCCCCGGCGGCAACTACAACCACTTCTGGCACATCTTCAAAATCGTCGGCTTCTGCCTGTCATTCTCAAACTCCGCCGTCACCCCTGTCGTATTCTACGTCCTGGATTCCAAATACCGATCTTTCGTGCACCACGGGTTGTGCTGCCTGTGCATGAGACGATGCTCCCGGAAGGACCGTCCGGCCACGGAGACCGTCATCACCATGGGGGACCGAGACTACACGGCAACAATCGCCATGACGGACTTAAAATCTAAAGACAATGTCACTCAGCTATAGAATGATTCCTCGACCATAGCAATAGACTTATAGTAGTGGTAGATTCGATATGGCATTCAACTCTTACATTAAACCTGAAATATATATATATATATATATATATATATATATATATATATATATATATATATATATATATATATATATATATATATATATTTATGCCTCTGTATATATGCCTAAATATTTATATAATATATACCTATGAATATGTCTATATATGTGTATATTTGTGGTATATATGTGTATATATATATGGTATTAAGTTTTATATATATATATATATATATATATATATATATATACATATATATATCTGATGGTATTAAGTGTGGAGTTATAAAATAAGTGAATGATGTATATGTTTACATAAGCCATTGCGTTACCTACCTGCGCTCAGTCAAGCTGTCATATGGTATCTAGGTATCTAATCAAAGATAATATTTCTGACTTTAACCCTAACGTCGGTTATTGTTTTCAAAAACCGTATTAACTAATCTTACAGAAAACTTTAGACTAATTTTCTTCAGCGTTATAAGAAGTAATTATCGATTTTTTTTTTCTTTCTTATAAGATCGCTGTGAGGGTTCTATGCGGAAACGTATTAGGCTCGGGCGAGTAGCGTCATGAGGGTGTGTGTGTGTGGGGGAGGTGGGTGGAGGAAGGTGGGGACAGGTGGACGTTGTATGCGTTGGCGGTCCACACCCCCGTAAAAAATATTTAGAGGGTGGAGTCAAGTTGAAAAATTAAAATAGTATGGGGAGAACGGATGACATCAAACCAAAGAATGCAAATTGTTGGAGGGGGAGGAAGGAGGTGGGGGGGGGGGGGGGGGGGGGGGGGCGGGGGTTGATGCTCTCAATACGCGCACCGGGTGACACATGACCTAGTGACGCCACTGGCTCATAGTCTGGGCGATTGTCGAACTTGGGGGAAAGAAGACAAGTTAAGATTAATGGTCATTGATTTGGTTAGGTTTTCTACACAATTTTACAATGGTCGAAAAAAGAATTGTTAAGCTTCAATGTTTGAGAAATAGTTTTTTCGTATTTTTTCTTGTCGAACTTTTAGAAGGATTACGGTTGGGAATGAAAAGGCCAATGCTTTGAACAGGTAAAAGGTTACTCGTGAAATGTTTTATTCATCTGGTTTAGAGACAAAGTGGTCCAGCAGGAATGTATAACATTTCGCCCCCCCCCCCCCCCACCA